>NW_020272904.1:517062-558810 GCF_003268045.1 Sipha flava
AACCGTTCGAATATTGGCTGATGAACTTAATTTGAAACGAGAAACCGTTAGAAAAAATTTTAACTGATGATTTGTCCATGAAAAAACTGTGTGCCAAGATGGTACCGAAGAACCTTTCGGCGGAGCAAAAACACGTGCGAATGTCCATTTCACAGGATTGTCTGGAACAGGTTGAAGCTGATCCAACTCTTCTCGATCGTGTTATTACTGGTGATGAAAGTTGGTATTTTCAGTACGATCCCGAAACAAAACGACAAAGTCAACAGTGGCTGTCTCCTGGTGCAGCCAGACCGAAGAAGGCGAGAATGAGCAAATCAAAAGTGAAAACGATGATGATTTGTTTCTTTGACAGCAAAGGGATCGTGCACAAAGAGTTCGTACCACCTGGGCAGACCGTCAACCAACATTTTTACTTGAAAGTACTCGATCGGCTGCGAAAACGAGTCATTAGAGTCCGTCCAGAGATTGCCAAAACGTGGACCCTTCATCATGATAATGCTCCATGCCATCGTGCCTTCAGTGTGTCGCGATTTTTGACCTCTAAGAACATCGCAGTGTTGCCACAAGCGCCCTATTCGCATTTGTTATTTCATGTATATTATACATACAATAAATACAATTATACTTTATATGAAGTTAAAAATAATAATAAAGGACGCAATTAAATAGGATAGATTTGGTAACTCACAAATCATTTTGACTAATTATAACTACTTTTCCATTTATTTACCAACATAACAATAACATTTACTTTTTATTTGAGTGTTGCATCACAGGCTGCATGAAAATAAAATAATATATCCAAATTAAATAATAGAAAATATATTGTTTTGTAATTATTGACGAATTAGACGTAATTAGACCAATTTATGTAGATACATTTACCTAGATAATTTGCCTAGATACCTAAGATAATTATTTAGGTAACGCGCAACTTATTATCTAGATAAAATAAAAGATAACTAAATATTTATCTAACTTAAACATAACATTGCTTATAACCCAGTTTGCTATCTATGGCATAGTTTTTAACAAAAATTAGCAATTAATAGAAAATTGAAGTTTCCATATTTTTGTTGACATATTTTCCAAAGTGTCGATAAAATAAATTTAGTTTGACAAATGTGTTAAAAATTTGATATGAAGTTTCTCGTAGATATCTTTAAATAATTAAAAAAAAAAATTAACCTTTATATTAACAAAAAAAAAAAAATAATAATAATTCAATCGTTTACATATTAAGTTTTAACAAAATAGTAAAAACCACAGAAGTACAATATATTGTTACTGATATTTTATATTTACAGTAAAAATCAAAAATTAAAACTATATAAATTTTAAGTAGACACTTACTTTTGATGTTAAATCCATGATAATAAATATTATTCCATATTTATGTCCATAATATCACTCAAAATATGATAAATACTTTGAAAGTCAAAAAATAAATATTTTTTCATATTTGATAAAAATATTTATCTCATTGAAACCGAAATTCAAGACAAATTGTTAAAAATCAACTGTACGTCTTTTATAGAATTAAAGCAAAAAAAAACCGTTTGGTTTACAAATAAAGCATGTCATTTCATTAAATAGAAAATATACATACTTATAATTTGTTTCATGTGAGAATTGATTTGACATTAATGTATATAAAATCAAATTCGTTTTATGTATTTTAATATATAAAAATATATAATTAAAATAACATTATTATACTAATCATTTTATGTATTTTTCAATTACAGTTCTTAAAAATGAGCTCTTACTACATGAAGCTGTCATAAAAAATGATCCAGAAGCTGTACAAAGGGTAATCAAAGAACCATTAGATGTGAACTCTCGAAATAATGTGAGTGCAATAATTGTTAAATAATTTTTTAATTAATGTATAGTAAAACATTTATTACCTTACAAAAAAAAAAAAATAATACAATTTTTAGCAGTTCATTAATTCAGTAAAAACATTTTTATTTTTATTATTTCGACTAATATAATATTAAATATTAACCGATTAAAATTAAAATTGTGATACTATAATCGGTTTAAATCTAAAACAGCATATTTTTAAAAGGTGTTTACTTAAATCTATCAAATAAATTTTCAGTATTTTAAACCTTTATCATTATTTGTACAGAATGTCAAATGCATTTATAATATATTATTTACTGAATACTAAATATTGGTGTATACTAGCGAGTTGTACCAAAAAAAACTAATTTTTAAGAGATAATAATAAATTTAAAAAAAATTTTAAATTGAAGATTACGTCTTCTAAGTTAAAAATTCCAATTTTTAGTATAATTTACTGTAAACACAAAAATGAAATATTCGTTCAAATTAATATTAATGAGCACAAATTTACTTTTTAAAAATTAAGTTATAATTAATATTTTAGAGTTTTAAAATGTAAATATGAATACATTTTAAAAATACTTAAGCATTAAAGCTTTGATTATTATATACATTTTTATAAAAAACCAAGCAATTAATCACTATGCACATTAAATTTGAAATGTATGCATGAATAAAATAAAATTTAAAAAATCTACGTAGGTATACATATTATGTATTATGTATAACTATAAAAGTGAATTGAAATACGTTATCATATTTTATAATATAATAATAGAGCATTGTTTCTTAAATCATAATTCATTTAATTAAAAATATTCAAGTTAAAATTTCTCGGTTTCAGTTAGTTTTGGGTCGACTTTGTCAAATTCTATTTAAACGGAAAAATTAATGCAAAATTAATTTAAATTAAAAATTTCTTTTTCATATTGAACAAAAATAAAAATAAAAAAATAATAATATTACCAATTGGACTTTATGGATCTAATAAATATAAAAACTTGAAAAAGATAAAAATTATTTATTGTTAATTATTTTATCACGCTATTTATCTTTGAACTTACCAAATACCCCATGGTGTATTTGAACTATTTTTCGAAAAAGGTTTAGTGGACTTTTCATAATTATATTATTTTATGATCTTTACGCTGTTGGATACCTCACGATGTAAAAGTTGATGTGCAGTTTCCATATTATTAGTTGAAAGTTTAATCGATTGTGAAAATATTTTATAATTAATAATTTCTTATATTTTATATTTTTTATTTATTATCACGCCAATTACCTCGATCAAATTCGTCAACGTGAACCTGCAGATGAGTTCATTATCTTTTGTTTTTATAAATATTTTTTTTCAAACAACTATCTTTTTATAACAATAAAACTTTAATTAATTTGATTGAAAATAAACAATTTTAGTGATCAAAAATATCATTATAATTTTTCATTATATAATGTATTCCATTCTAAAGGCTAAATAGATGTATAACATACAAAATAATAATCACCTTCACATTTCAAACAACACATAGCATAGTTTTTTTATTATTTTGAAATTAGTTTTCAAATTAACTCTACACACCTGTGAAAATCATATGGATTACTTGTACTAATCGATCTTAAAGTTAAACCAAACAAATACAAATAGCCCCAAAGATCAAGGAAGTTTCAAAGCAGTCATTACCATTTTGAAGGGAACGTGTTTTGAGTTCCACTCATTTTTTCTATCACACCCACAACCATTTTTGGTTGTAATTAAAAATCTTAACAATTCGACGTACATCAATACTACATACAATACTACAATATTTCTCGAACTTTGTCCACCCTCGGTCATACAATCACAAAAATCTCAAATGTATTTAAATGTTGCGTTACCACTCTTTTATGTGAATTTTAAATTCACCGAAAATACGACGACGAATTTAATATCTCATATTTATTCTATACTCTGATTAAAATCGAAAATACGTACAAATTCAATCGGGACCCACATCAATGCCACAATTGCCAGGCCTACGATGGCCATAATCGACAGATTTGCGGTCACCATCTACGCTGTCCCATATGTGGTGACGTTCACCTTACTTCCGAGTGCAGCAAAGACAAAAGCTACCCATCCAAAAGTTCCTTGTATAGAGACAATCACGTAGTGAATTTAAAAAAATAATCGTAATTTGTTCCGCAAACATCAATCCTGTGATCGTAGCCCGTTTCGCCCATGTACACATATCCCCCAAATTTTGCTTTTTTAAGATTCCCGTTTTACTCAGTCAAGTTAAAATATAAAACTAATTTGGCAATAATTATTTTAAATTATATAATATTGTAATTTTTTGTATCATTTAGCGTTACCTAGAGAATACCAAGAGAAAGCGATATTCTTTGATCTCTAAAAAAAAATGTTCTTCAATTCAAAAAAATGGTACATTTAACAAATTTAAAATTTAGTTCACAATATTTATTAAAACGTATTATTAAAAAATCAAATTTACACAATATTTATAAATAATATTTCGGTTTGCGCTTTACAGGTTTTGCTCGACCTATATTCGATAATGACTGGATTTTTTATGCGTTATCACTTAGATGCAATCAATTTTATATATTTTTATATATAAATTAAATTTATTTTGACTAAAATTATTATATGTTTTTTAACAATCGTCTTTTCGGGACCAAATAAGCACTATTTCTATTTGTTGTTCGATAAAATATAATATTTTACTGACCCATTGCCATTTTAAATTTATTGAAAATAGTCTGAGTGAAACGGGGATCTTATAATAACAAAATTTGGGCGAAATGGGTGCTTCCCAATTCAGTATTTATTCGAAAAAATTTAAAACTTCTTATCCTTTAAATGATAATATTTGTATTTAAATACATATTAAATCTTAATCCTACTCCCACTTCTTAAGCGTATGTGATTTCTGGTTGTAAAAAAAACAATAATAATGTTTCATAAAATAATAAAAATTAAATTAAAATAAAAAATTATTAAATGGTTATTAATCGTATATTGATAGAAAAATAAATAAACAAGTAGTTTATATATAAATAAATAAAAGTTTAAACTGGAGTATTGTTATATTTGTAAAATACGACCGGCTTCAAATTAAAAATTCAACGTCAGGTATTTACAAAATCGATAAATTTAATATACCTAAATACATTTTTATTTTTTTATACTCAGTCATGATTTTATTGACTTTGTATATACTTGACAATGAATTTTTAATTTGAAAACGATCGTTGAAAACTATCTCACAAGTATTAAATTTTAGATTTGAAATAATGTTCTAAAAATAAGTAGAACAACAAATTATATTTAACCCAGATTTTGAAGATAGAAAAAAAAATTCAAAAAATTCATCATTTGGTCACTCCAGAGACGTATACTAGTTTTCTCAACTTTTTCAGGAAAACCTTGCATATAACCTTGTCTCAATAAGATTATGCAACTGAATAATAATGAATCATATGATAAATCATACCTACAATTAAATATATTAATAGCTAAAATTATCCTTTATTTAGTAATATCTTGATAAAATAAAGGATTAGCTTTATGATAGACAGTTTTACTGATTATAATTGATATTTAGGATATCCCTGAATGATTCGAAAAATGGAATAATATTCGCACTGTTTATTATTTTAAAATTAAAAAAAAAATCATTTAGTAACCTTAAAATGAATATGGTGAAAGGGGTAATTAATAATCAAAGCTCAGATTTTATAGCATTTATATGTTATTGTAGAACATAAGAAAATAACACAGTAACCCACTATGTTCTTATAGTATATACATTAATGAATTTATATTATTTGAAACTTATGTTGCATATTTTTAGATTTTTGTGTCTTTTTCTCATTATAATAAAATCTATTTATTAAATAAAACATTGTTTTTTCTTAATTTCTAAATTTTAAGACCATATTTGGTATAGCACATATAAATAATGTTATAAAGTCGGGTCCTTTAAATATATAACACAATAATACATTAATAATACGTTGTCATAATAAAATCTAAAATAGTCAAAAAATATATAGAGAAAAATCAGACAGTATATTTTTGGTTTTGCTTATTTCGATGTATACTTTTTCTATAATTTATTAATATAATTTGGTATACTATTTTATGTACACTTAATTAGTTATAAATTATAATATTTTAATTTAAAAATAATTTTACAAGGTATTTAATTACCAACTTTCATACACGAAAAAAGTAATTTAATTTTAATAATTTACCACATTTAAAAAAATACATTTAATAATATATATATATAATTTACATTGATAGTATTTTTAAAAAATATTACTTCAATTTATCCATGATAATTAAAACATGATAAATTAGCTACCTGTGAATAATACTTAAACAATATTCCATCTGTTTTTTTTTTTTTTTTATATTCAAATCATATATTATATCTATCACTGATATACCATACAAATACATTTCTGAAATAATATTAATATCTACTTCACTAAGTATAGTATGGATATCTAGCAGTATATTATTAATAATGTACTTGCATTAATTTATCTAATTTGATGAAAATTCCATAATGATTTATTTCTTGCTGTTTATAAATATCAAAATCCACTAGTTATAGCGATTTGTCGATCTTCTTCAACAAGTTATAATTTCATATATTTTGCATGTTTTCAATAAATTATTAAAAAGAAATTTAAATTCGATTTCCAGTATGACAAAATTTAATCATTATTTAGTTGATTAGTTGGATGAACAATTTTCTTCAAATTGTATTTTAAACTATTTACAGAATGTCACATATATAAATTGCATAAGTAGATTTTCACTGCAGCTCTGTAATTTCATACAAGAATAAACGACGAGTGCACCAAAAAACGTAAAATGTAACAAAATTGTGATCCAAATAATTAAAGTAATATTATAAATACTAATTAATTTTAAAGTAAAAATCACACCCATAAAAACTTATCATTTATTTCGAATTTGAATTAGTAAATTTAAATGTTTAAGATTATCGGGTTATATTGACTATTCATACATTACATACCTATGATAATAACTTGGGGTTATAATGATAAATAACAATTTATAATTAATAATAATATGATTAGAGCTACAAATAATAACTAAAGTCTTGGAATAAATTAAATTTCAATCAGCCAATAATATGGGTTATAATAATAATGTAAAACACAAAAAAATTGTTAACTTTTTCACAAAATTTAAAATCACTGAAAATTAACGGATCTATCTTTATTAGATTTTAAACACCAATATTTGTTTAAATATCCTATTTACAAAATGGCTATTTTAGATTTGTATTCACACAGTAGAATTAAATTTAAAATTTTTAAATTTTAATTCTAAATCAAAAATAAAATTTTAATGCAATTTTTTTGTAATGTAAGACCTAAGTATTTATTAAAAAAAAAAAAAATAATAAAAAAAATTAAAAATATTAAACGCAACAAAAGTTATTGCATTTGTCGAATTATCCTTAGACACCCTGTATAATAAATATATTGTGTGCTATATATAGAGAAAGCTAGGAAAAATAAAATAATAATACGAACTCAAAAACTATTAAGCTGATCACAAAATTGAGGGATTAGCTACTTTATGTTTAATAATAACACCTTCAAAAACTTTTTTCCTACAGAGAGAATTTTTAATAATACAAATTTATAATTTTATCCATCAATTTATGTCTTTCTAAAAAAATAATTTTCTTATGAATCAAACTCATAACTGCACAGTACATTAGCAAGCAAACAAGTTTCTAAGATTCCGTTTTTTGCATGACAATATGTATTTTTCATTTCGAACTATAGAGCTTAATATTTAACCAACAACTAATAATAATCTTAACAACAATGAATAATAATCTGGAAGTCCAATATTGAACTTTTTATGAAGTTCGTCTAATAGCTTTTTAAAAGTTTCGTAAACATTTGTTTCTTATGTAATTTAATAATGGATGCAAAATTATGAATTAACTACGTTATTCTTCTTCTATACCTAATTTGATTTTATAGGTAAGGTGTATAAATAAATATTCTAAAAGTCATTATTACAATTGGTTGATCATTTCTATTCAGCGACCAACTATATGCTGTCCTCTTTAGTAATAAGTTCATTAAGAACAATAGGAAACCGTCTGTATGCAAATAGGCTTTACGATAGTCGTTATTCGTTAATGCATCTATGTCAAAACCTCGTTCGTTAGTTTTTCAATTTGTCATCAACGGCTTTTTAATGATTATTGTATCTATATAACGGAAGTTTTTTTTTTATTTTTAAAGATTGAAATTATTCATAACGTTTCGAATAAAAATAAAATGGAAAAACAAACTGAACCTTCCGTACAAAAAAAATCGATTAGTACATTTAATTTAAAATTAGAGATGCATAATTTACAACAACTTATATAATTTGGAAGTTCGGCAAAATAAAATTTGTCTTGGATGTCAAAACATAGTCGATTAAAATTGTTGTTTTATCAGGTAAAATATTTTTAATTATGAAATGCAAACATTTTACAGTCCCAGTGTTAATTTCGATTGTCCGTTAAACGCGCTTCATTTAATTCATTATAAAATCGTTTATAAAATCATTAGTGACTTTAACATCAATTATAATTGTAAACAATTAACTTAAAATATAAAATAATTATAACTTCTTACAATAGTTAAAAACAATTCATTGAAATCATGGATAACCAAATTATTCCTAAACTAACCGACCTAGTCTGAAAAATGCCAAGGGATTAAATTTAGGATATTTTTAATTTCATTATTTGCAGACCATAATGAACAAGTTTAAAATATTGGATATTTATTTTATTTTATACTTGTAATAATGGACACTTCTAATTTGTATGGTAATTTTTTCGTTCGTTATAAATGATAACCATACTTGTATATTTAGTCACCGCAATATAGTTAAATAAATTATTTTACATATTTTTTGAAACATCCTTGACCTTTAAAAATCGATTATTATTTTTAATATGACATAGTCTGTGCAATTATTTTCAACATAATGGAATGTGATGAAATATTAATGAAATGTAGAAACCCATTAAGGTAATCTATAGTGTGATAGTATTTAATTTTATAGATAATTTAACTTTATATATTTTAAAATTGATATTTGATACACTTTAATTTATATCCTGATTTTGTCAAAAAATAAATCATAATAATTATATAACATTAAAAGTATTTAATGCTTCTAAATTATGTGAGCTATTAAATGAAACTAAAACTATAAACACTTAAAGTTCTTAACACAACATGCTGTTGATGATACCTTTTATGATATTTTTACATATGTATGTATACTTCAGATGTATTCCTTCAAAATTTAAAAAATCTATTATTTATTTAAAAATCATTTTAGGTTTGAACTAATTTCAATATTTGTAAAACCCGTTTAGTATTTTATTCAAAAGTAGTATTTTCATATGAATAAAAAACTGAAATTAGTCCGTTTTGAGAGAAAGAAAAAACATCACTTATAACAGCTACTGGAACCTAAAATAACTTTTTATAATTAAAAATAACACAACATGTATGAATTAAATAGTGCTTTGCTTAGAATTTCATTAACTTTAAAAATGTAAACATTTATATTTACTACTTAAAGTTTATAATAAAGGATTTATAATTACAACACAGTTAGCAAATACCGTAGATGTATTTAAATATTAAGGGAAGTATTTTCATACTTCATTATAATTTTTAATAATACGTCTTACAAGGCCAATAGAAAACAAAATGAATCGTCAATAACGTAAAACGAAAAAAAACTAAATGAAAATCTTATGTGAATATTTCTTTCTAGGACAGTAGTTAATATTTCATTTTAATAATACTTTTATAAAAACTAATAAATGGATGTATTAAAATGTACTTGTTTACTTAACACATTTATTAAATAAACCATTGAACGCAATAACGATTTAACAGAAAAATAAAATATATTTTTTTACAACATTAAATTTTATTATGGAGACTAAAAATGTATTCGATTTATAACGACACATTTATTTTGAAATAACCCACTGGATAAGAAAATTTTAGATAGTTCCAGTTTCCTAATTGTCTATCACTGAGATATAGCAAATGGTTTATAATTTCGTAAAATATAACTATTGCTAGAGAATATAGAGAAGTTGAAAAAAGATATATAATCAACACTCAACGATGTCATTAAAAGTGATATCGCGATGGTATCATCCGTGCACTGACTACGTATATACATTAACGTTAAGCTTTCAAGTCTTTTTTCCGTGTCAGGAATTCGATATATGAGGCTGGTATTATTATTCCATAAGTACCTATTCAACATTCTCTATCACCAAACAAAAATTGTTAAAAAAATATCTACGATTACAATAGCCGACTAGAAAACTTGTTCTTATTCTCACATTATTACATTATTGTAATAAGCAGTAAAAATGTACGTACATTTCTCCCCCCCCCCTTTGTCAATAAACCTTACAACAATGTGATTAGATTAACATACGTATAATAATTTAGCAGCTTAACTATAAAAATAAATTAGGAAACTAGAAGAATTGATGAAATTGATAATGATATAAATTATAGGAATGGAGCAAAATTTGAAGGAAGATTAGAGTCGGGAATGATACAACTAAAGGAAAATAAGAATCAAAGTATGAATTTTCTGCTAGAAAGAAGGGAAAGAAAGTTAAAAATTATGTGGTCGTAATTTCAGTTATTAATCTTGTATGATCCAGTACAGAATGGGAAAAAAATTAAGAAACATCTTGGAAAAAGTGGTAGGGATGTAGACTGTGCCCAATATGGAGATGGGTAAAGTCACTATAAGATGCCTAGAAATTTTAAGATTACTGAACTACGTATGTTTTAAGATTACAGGGTCAATATATTTATGCCAAATTGAGGAATTGATTTGATGATCAAGGAAGAAAGGGAATATTTGAACGAATCTGAGGAAATAATTAGGAGGCATGATTGTGAGTTGGAACTTATGAGGTAGTTTTAGAATCGAGATTAATTAAAGAGCATTTATTATAATGTAACAATCAACGGTAAAGGATAACATGAGGAAATTTAATTTTTCAGAAAAAAAATATTCAGAGTAGGAATAAAGAAGAAGAAGCCAGCTGAGGTAGTTGAAACAAAACCATCAGTGAAGACTAATAGGAAATATAAGAAGTTGAGAAGTAAACAATAAATCAACGAGGAAATTTTGGATGTGAGATAGTTTATTGGGGTAGTTATCAAGAAAATAAGGAGAAACGGCAAATTCAGGGATATGAATTAATAGAAGATATGAAGTATCGTAAAATTGTAACCGAAGACATGAGCAATAAATCGATGGAATGAAAGCCAAAAAGGAATAAATGACTTAGGCTAAGATTAAAGCGTATGAGGCATAAAAGTTCAAGAAGTTTTGATGGACACAGTATTCAAGAAAGATTGATTAGGTGAAGATAAGCATTTTAGTAGATGTTTCCCTGCAAGACATGGATTACTTATTCCGATTGGAGAATAAATAAATTTCGTTTCTAAACTAGCTAAATGAGATGAATTCAAGGCACCGATGATGGTACGAAGAAAATATGCCGGGTGAGTGAGAGAAACCTAAACAAAAAATAAAAATATATCATCAATGTTAGCTCTGATAACTGCGTTAAAGATTTTAAGGAGAAAAGATGGGTGTAGCCCTTAACTAGAGCCAGCTGCAACGTGGAGAAATTTGGACCAATGATGGATTACACCTTTAAGAAATTTAAAATGTGTAACCCATCTCAATTTAGGATCGAATTTAAAACCAAGGTAAGTGACCCAGGATAAAGGTAATATAAGTTGTTTAGCAATTAAGATATGAGGATAAATCTTTATTTTTCTGCGAATGAAAATTATATAATGGCTTTAATCTGGATTGATGAAGAACGCGATAGAAGGTTTAGATGAGAGCTAACTGAGAGCATTGTAGCGATAGAGCTTTCGAGGAATTTTGTTAAAAAAAATATATCTATATCATTCGCATATAGAAAGACTTTGAAACCCGGATAAATTAAGGAAAGGCATATAAAGGAAATATATTTATACTATGATTCACGAATCTCATTAAAAGGAAATTAGGAGAGAGTCTAGAAATATCGGTTGATAAGGGGGTGGTTTATGGAACCCCAGAATTGAGCAGATTCCATATGAAAGTTATTTATAGAAGTATGCATAGAATCACTATGGTACTTTTGATTGTTTTTGTAGTCCCAGGAAGGATGGTGACCATTTAATTCATCCCCTAAAATTAAATTGGGTAAAAAAGCTGAAATATACTGTTGAACACTGCAATAGAAGGGTCGGAGGAAGGAAAAATGAATAAATACCTTAAATTAAAGGAGTATTCGGTGTTACATAAAGCCTGAATACATACTAAATCGATGAATGGTATAGTCATTAACTATTAATTTAATTAAATAATATTATAATACATTATGTATATCGTATGACATCAGATAAAATAATTTTCAATTTTATTTTGAAGAAGGTAAGAATAAACATCAAATAAATTAATGGTATAGCGATAGCCCGACTTCATCGATAAAACTCATTCATCTGTCATTTATCTATAAATTATATAGAGTAAAATTAAGCCGAGATATAATTAGCGTGAAAACTGTCAGGGTCAAATATTGCACTATTTCCTTTTTCTGTACCATCTATATTATTGCTTCTAATAAAAATTAAATATTACCAAGATACTTAAAAAAATATAAATTTTATTTATGCAGTTATAAAAGTACTTCTACCATAACATTTATTAAGTAATTTTAACTTTTTTTTTTTTTTTTTATTTTCGATCAACAAAACTAATATGGGCCACGAAAAATATATGATAAGAAAAGTAGATCGTAAGTCAAAAAGGTAAAGATCACTGTATGTTGTCAATGGGAATATCTCTGATACGTATAGAATGATAGACAACTATGGCAATCCTTTCGTAACCTATACTCTGTTGGATCATATGAATTATAAGATGATTGGGTAAACTTGCCGGACCGTCCTATAAACGTCCGACTAAAGGAGGATGAAACAATAATAATTGTAGTCCAATGACGACAGCAAGCCGAAACCGATACGGGTGGCGTTCAAGGTCACACAGTGTGGTGATTATCGTGACGGTGGATTTAATAAATATTTTTGCCCAGTTAATTAATATTCAACTAAATAAGATAAGCGAGTGGGCACAAACGACGTGCTTGCCTGTCGACTGTATAATCTCGACTGAACGTAAACTTTTACGAATAACTTTTATTGATGAACCTTGTAAAATCTCCACTACAGTAGCGTATGGAGACCATTCATGAGATTAAGGTTCACTGAATAACTAACTAGCAAGTAAAAATAAATGAATCATATAAATTCTATATAATGGTTAATAAATTATGTGTGAACTCAATGGTTTTCTGTAGTTGGATTTAAATTACCAATATAATAATTTATTAAAATAAAATATTTACTCAATTATTAATGAAATGTGCAAAACTGCTAATTTTATGAACATGAAACTACTTTATTACTTTTACAATTATTCGCCATAAATTTACATTTAAAGAATAAAAATGTTTGAAAGAAGCCATTTTTTTTGGTCAATAAAAAACTAACATTTGTGTGTAAGTAAAAAAAAATATTGAAAAACTGAGTTCATAATAAAGCAATATTACACATTACACATAAGTACAGTTTTCCATGAATTTTCCTTTCATAAATATTTTATTATAAATCATAAACAGTTTATGACATTTTTTGCATGCCTACGTTTTTTAACCTTTTTAGAAAATGCAAATGAAGTATTATTTCTATATATTAGTTTTATGTGGAACATTAATATTAAATGGGTTTTTTTCTTTAGATGCAAGCATGTCATGCGGATTCAATCTCGAACTGTTTAGTTTTACAGCAGCGAAAAGAAAAAGACTGTAGAGATTCTACACTATAAATTTTAGTTTCTAACTTACCTTGGATAATCTGGGATAAAAATAAACTGTAGAGAATTTGACATTTTTCCCTAAACCTCTGTGGGTTCGAGAGACGACGTTCCGGGATATTAAACCATTTCACGGATGTGCTAACTCTAAGTTTATGGCTAAAAGTTTTATCCCTTAATTTCCTTATTTTTATTGTTAATTAGATAATAAAATTTTAATATTCATTTTCAAAAACTGTTCACTAATTACAAATGATCTGCTTAAATTACGAACGATTAACAATCTGAAACCTAGCATATTGATTATAATATTCCGTACAGTGAACAATTGTTATAATTAACTTCCTTTCATATAATACGCGATCTACGATTTTAATTGAATATATATAATATAATACATACAAATTTGCATAATTATTATTTCATTTTGATTTTAGTATGGCAGAGCTCCTATTCATTGGGCATCTTCTCGAGGAAATACTGAAATTATGGAAATGTTGATAAATGCAAAATGTGATATTGAAGCCAAAGATAAAGTAATTACATACATACATATATAAAACTAAATAAATTGTATCAAGGCTCATAAAATATTGTTAGTTTGTAACACATATTGTAATCATTATAAAAATAATTAATTATAATTATAATTAATTAAAACAAATTTTATATTTTCATAAATGAATACTCATACCAAACAAATATTAAATATATTAATGTAAAATTAACTTGAGCATTGTAAAATATTTTTACAAAATATATATATACATAAAACCTATTAAGTATTTTTTTTTTAAATTATAACATTTCCAAATTACAATTTCTATATATATTTGTTAAACTATTTTGTTTTTCGTCTTTTCGTCTTCAAAATAGGTATAATGACTCAAAAAATAATGAAATTATAACAATTTAATAATATTTTCCCCTGAAATGATAAACGAAGCTATTAAAATTACTTAATCTCTAATATCATAATATGTCCACTGAATATTTTAACTACATTTTGCGATTGCGAAAAGCAACATTTTTGGATTGAAACTTTTTATATTTTGCATTCAGTTTCAAACACTAACATTTAATTTGAAACGTGTTACAAATAAAATAAATTATAATGGTATACTAAAACCTCTACAAGCAACGAATTATTTAAATTACCGTAGCTATTTGGGTATTAATCATTAACAATGTAATTATTTTAAGTTCATAATTATTCAAAAAAAAATTGTAATTTTAATTTCTACTCTATTTTTTAATGTATTTTTTTTTAACCATACACCATAATACAAAGTGTCAATGATTTATGAAAGTATACAAAGAAAAAAGTTTAAGTGGCTAGGTATATAATATTTAGGGTTTATTGTGAAAATAATAAATTTTACTTAAACAATATAAAAATTATTAATAATAACTTCTCATCGATTTAAAATATTAATTAAATTGGAATAAAAAAAAATCAAATTTATTGGCTGTTCTCAACAGTTCTTTTTATGCGTTTATTCCAATTGATTTAATTATCGATAAAACTTCAAATCAAACTTTATTACACATGTATACGATTTAATAAAATATTAATTCGACATATTTCAGTACGGAATGCGTCCGATTTTAATGGCAGCGTGGCATGGTCACACGGATGCTGTCCAGATGCTGATTAACTATGGAGCCAGTGTAAATACAATAAATAAGGTGAGTTTAAATAACTTGTTGACTAAAATACTGTCAACATTTGATGTATTCTTTAGGTTGTCACGAATTGAAAAATGTGCATTCTAATAAATATTTTTTTACAATGTAATATCTTTTTCGAGTGTATTCAAAATTGAATTTTTAAGTCTATGCATTTAAAGTTACAATATATTAAAGTACAATATCATCCACCGCCATCCCTTCAGGCTACTCTAGTTTTAATATTCGATTCTTATTTATTTTGTATACAATGTGTAATAATTTTATTCGTTTTCCGAATCGACTTTACTTCGCTTAGTGAGGTTATTTTTAATCACGATTCATTGTCGTGACAAATTCAATTTTATAATATTTTCAAACGTAAATATGGTACTTACCATTGATAAAAAAAAAATTTACATTTCATATAAAACTTGATGTTCCCATTTCATTTTATTTTCAAATATTTAAGTTTCAATACTAAAAATGTAAAATAATTTATATTATTATTATGAGCTTCTTTTTTTAATTTTTTTTTTTTTTTTTTTACTGATAATGTACCTAGATGATTGACGTAGTAAGTGATTGATGAAATCGTATTAAAAATATTTTAAAAAAAATATTTAAAAATTCTCTACCTTAGAATCTGATGGGAAAAATTGTTTTAATTTTAAATACACAAATACAGAAATTTACAAAAACGTATTAAATACACAATTTCATTTATGTATTATGTTTAACAATTACAACATTTTATAAAATACGAATCGGAATAAGTTAAAGAATATGATTATTATTGAATAACCATCCTTTACTTATTAGAAATGAGTACAGTTGACTTACAAAGAGTACGATACATATTTAAGATTGCAAGATTATTAATTTTTTAATCTTTATTTTATTAAACATTAATATTTATTTAACCAATGCTTAATGACCAAAAAAGTAAAAATGAATTATAAAAAAAGAATTTAAAAATACACAATAACTTTTTAATAAAAATCGTTCATCGTAATAATAAATCGATTTTTATTATTGTATCCTCCCCCTTGTCATATTACAGATATTATAAATTTTAATCAGAATTCACAAGAATTTAATAACTATGATAGTTATAACACTATTGACGAACATTTTTCATAAACGAAAAACCTTGAAATGGTTGTTCGAAAACGTCCCATTAGAAGAAACATAATATTGTAAATAATATATCATCAACAAATTCCATTATCCGTGATTTGTGGATGTAAATTGTATAAAGATCGAAGACATCATAATAATATTCTTATCTCTTTATGTACTTCTTATTCCATTATATAAATATGTATTCAAGCATATTTAATCCAGTTATAATTGTTTAACCAAGGAGTAAATTTATTGAAAGTATAAAAAATATTTATACAAAGTAATTTCTTTATAATAAAGTTAACATGGTGAATATTTTAAAAATACACAATAAAATTTTAATCAAAAATAATTTGAGTATTTTAAAAATGTATAAACATAATTAGATTTAGAAAAATTAGATTATTTTTTTAATTTTATTTCAAAATTATATTTATTTGTTTTTAACTTTTATAAAATATTACTTCTACATATAATTGTTTTTAAGCAATTTATTTAAAATGACATTTTATTCAAAAATAATGTATGCACTTATATATGTTTAAAATATGCTGAAGATCAATTTTTGAAACTTAAAGTTTTCTAACATTTTCAACAAAACATATTTTTTTACCATAAAATTATATCAAATCACATTGTTTTTTTTTTTTTAATTCATGATCTATCATCACTCTAATATTTTAAATGTTTTCTCACTTTTAAAATAACTAGAATAACAATGGATCTTTCTTTAGGTATAAAACGATTTTTTAATTGTATTTCTTTTTAAAAAAATATGAAATTTTTTATAATAAAAAATGTATGTATAGCACCATTCATGATATCAAAGAAACTCATTAGTTGTTCGTGTTGATTATTATTTATGAAATAGAGCTAGAAATAGTTTTTTTTTTTATTAATTTATTTCTTAATACCACTATTCTATTATTTTTTCTGATAATGACCAATAATAATAAATAATAAATAATAAATAATGAACAACATGTATTTATATACAATTATAAACGCAATTTTCAATAAATTATAAAAACTTATCACTAATTTTCGACGAAGTTATACAAATAATACAAAGTGGATTCCGTCTTATTTATCCTCTAGGGCACAGGTAACTTATATAGTTGTGTTTTAGTGTTTATAGTTCTATAAAAGTCGATTATGAAGCACTCGAGAAAATAATAGGTATATAAGAAGACTAATTGTTTTAATTTATTTTATCCTGTTTCTTTTATTTAAAACAAAAAATAATTAAATACTAAGTGCTGGTTACACAATGATTTTAATACACATAGGTAATGACTTCGGTGATTTAATTCAACTTAACTCTAATGACATGTTCAATTATAACCAGAAATTGGGTTTATTGTTTTGGTAAGAACGAAATTCAAATCGATACTGATTAGTGGTTTTTTTACCACAAACAAAGAAAAATCTACTAACATCTATTAAAATAAATGTATTGAATGTATTCTCGATAATTATATAAAAATATTTTGTTTTGTATATAAAATAACTAGAATAGTATGCACTTATTTATTATGTCTTATAATAACTTAATATCCGATATAGATTTTTTTTTTGTAAACCGATTATGTCGCATCAAAATTATTTTTGGTTTAGTTTTTTTAAAGTGAATAATATATATAGTAGAATCTCAATAATCCGAACACAGGCTAATCCGAAATAAGCGGAATCCGAACGAGCTTGAAAAATATCGCTTCGCTATATTAATATATATGTATGTTTATCATAATCAGGGCTCGTGACTTATAGCTCTAAAAAAAGTTGTTATAAGTGCAATGATATGCTCTTAAAAACATTTATATTAGTGCTTAAATATGCGCTAAAAATATTAAAATATGCAAAAAAAAATAAGTTTAAGAAAATGACAAAAATTAATTACTATCTACATAATTATTATCAATTTATTAATTTAGTTTAAAATTTTATATATTACAAGTCTTTTTAATTTTTGCAGTATACTTTATCACTCGTTACAAATATCATCGATGTGGAAAATCATACCTCATCTTTGGTTATTTTATAAAAAATTAAAACCTATAGTTTATTTAGCCTATTTAAATAAACATGATTTTTAAATTTTTACCTTGAAAATTACATTGTATGATTAGATGTTTACTCAAGTTTTCGAATTTGAATGACTTTCGATTATTGCTGAGTAAAGTCTTGTACACTAAAAATCATCGCTTGACATCTACAGATATTATTGATGCGTGCTTAAAGTAAACGAGATCATCCGTTAATAGGTCTTCAGGTAGTCTAAATTCAAGTTCAGTGTTTCTTTGATGGCTCGACAATACATTTGAAATATTTTTTAAAATTTTGAGGTCGATATTCTTACTGACGACATTTTTAAATTTAGTTAAAATAGCTTTTCCAATTGACCCTTGAAGATTTTCAAATGCTCTTTCTAAATTTTCAAATATATTTAGAGCATCAGCTAAAGATGGTTTTTTTTCTTGTAGCTTGGTAATAGAAACGGTCAATATTGAAAAATTTGATTTTATGTAAGCTAAGTCTCTTTCGATGCCATCTTTGGATTTATATTTTTGGGCCTCTTTAATACCAATAGCATTATCTGCGTCTAGTTTTTCAATTATCTTATGAATAATTCCCAAATTTTCACAGTAATAATTTGAGGCATTGATCCACGTACCCCAACGTGTAATTACTGGTTCAGGTGCTAAATTTAAATTAGGTGCTTCATTTCTAAAAATTTGATTTGGGGTTCGGGGATTTGAAGCTTTTTGAAATGTTTTTTTAAAACTAGAAATTACTTTGTCAACAGTACTGAACTTCCCTCTTACTTTCTCTGCTACTCTATGAGCAGTGCACGTAATATGGACCATTTTACAATACAATACTTTTAAGGAATTAGCAGCTTTAACCATGTAGGAAGCAGCGTCAAATTTAAATAATAAAACATTATCGTGTTGAACACCAATAAGTCCTATAGACTTGTCAAACAATTTACTTATTGTCGAATAATTTGTTTTTTCTAAAACTTCCGAATATACCAAATATTATTTACTTGGAGAATTTACCTCGAGTGTACCAACAATCACATTAGCAACAAATCTTCCTTCAATATCTGTTGTTTTGTCAATACTAAACCATATTTTTTTTACTTAACAACTCAAATTTAATTTTATCCATAGTTTTTTCAAAAATTTCAATAATGTATCCAAGTCTTAATGTTGCTTCTGTTAGGACATCTTTTCCAGTGCACATTTTCAAAAAATTACGGAAACTTTCATTCGAAAGTTTATTCAAGGGTATGTTAGCCGACATTAATGCGAAACACAAATCTTTATTAAATGAATTTGTTGTGTTGGTGACTAACTGTTGTTTTTTTTTATCACATCCAATTACTGCACGTTTAACTGAATTCAAATGTTTTTCAGTTTTTAAATGTTGGGTGATATTGAATCGTTTTTCGTGGTTTATTTTAATATCACAAAATTTACACAATAATACACTCACGTCAATTGCGAATATGTTTGCACCAAATTCACGCACATAACTTCTAAGACGATTAGTGACGGACATTTTTTCTTTAGGCATTGTAAAATAATGATAAATTTGATGAAAAATTAATAAAAACAAAGTTAAAAATTAAGTTAGCGAGTAAAAACATGTTGCACAAGTAAACAACACCGATGTGTATACGTCTTCAGAAATCAGAAACGACTGTTTAATATAATATAGTGTTTCAAGCATAATGAAAATAATGTGATAATACTAGATCAACAATGAAATCATTTTATTATTAATAGAGACCTTATCAATGGAATTACCAAATACCTAATGACCAATGATCACATAATTTGTCATATAATATTCTTTTATGACAATTACCGAAGTATAAACTGATAAATGTAAATATAATATTAATAAAGAAAAAGACTTTGTATGGAATTTTCATTTTTTGTCTTTAAAATGACGATATAAACGTCAAATAGCGGTAAAAACATCAAAATAACAAACTAGCATCAAAACTTCAAAATATGCAACAAAAAATTTTGTATTTAATTTCCTGGTTATCTAAAACATACTTGTAACTTATTTAAATGTTGCTAGGACTTTTCAAAACAAATATGCAAATGCTACAAGTCAGGAGCCCTGATCATAATAATAGTAAATATATATTTTAAATAATAATGTTCATATTATGTAATAAATATTATCTGTACATACACGTATATAGAATTATAATAATTTTTTGTATACATTGTCTTTATAAATTACGAATTTTTACATGATTAATACAGTTAAAAATAAATTTCATAATTTAAATTATATAATTAAATTTTGATAATTTTGATAAATTTGATAATTAAATTGATCTTTTTATTAAACCTTAGATAATCCGAACGACCACTTTCCCCGATTTTGTTCGGATTATCGAGACCCTACTGTATTAAGAATTAAAATACCCTTGGTTAATTTCACTTTAAATCTAATAGTCTCTAAAGTTATGGTATATTATATTTAAGTGTAGCATGTACATATGTGTGTTATATTAGCACGACAAAATGAACGATTCATCTTGAATCAATTGAACATATTGGCATCAAAGTTTGGATTTAACAATTTCTGGAAAGCATAATCAACTCTATGTACTTGACTAATAATCTGCATTACGAATAATGTATATGTACAATAAGTCGTATACATATATAATGGTATACATATATAATGTATACCAAATTATAATTATAATTTAAATTAAAAATGCAATTTTTGTGTAATTAATAATTAATTTATTTAATTTAATTAATTAATTAATTGATAATTATTATCAATTAATTAATTATCACTAATTATTTAAAGATATGCATAACTTTCGTTGCTGCCGGCAAATGTGTAAAATATTAAATTAGTTACACACATATCTTCTTGACAATATTTATGAACCATATGAGTTGTTGAATTTTGGTCCAGAGCTCACGATCATCGAATACAATATTATAATTTTGAACTTATGGAAAGTCGAGAATATATTCAATTTATCATACAGCGAAATGTCTATACAACGTACACTAATGGAGCATGAACAATGTTCATTGAACGTCCATCAGCCATATGATCACTAATGGATAAATGGAATTAATTAATATTCTTCACACGGGATATTTGAAAATTGTCACTATTGAATAGTTTAGACCACTGTTTCATCACTGTTTAAAAATGCAAGTAGAATATTTATTATAAAATAATAAAATTTAAACTATTTGATAACTAATAAATTTACTATAAAATTGTTGCAATCTGGTCTGATTTAAAAAAAAGTATAACTATGAGGAACAACAAAAAATCTTATATAAACTAACGCCAACCTTTTCAATCTATAAACCTCCGACTTCTAATGAATTCTCATTGGTATGTCAGTAACCTCACGCTTCAGAAAAATTTAAACATTCCAACTCTCCTTGTCATAGCATCCAGTCATTACAAAATAATTTCACAAAAAACAAACAACTATCCTAATCATCGAAAATTTCTCATCCCTCACACTTTTCAATAACCAAATCCATCGTCTCAAATAAAATTAGACGCGTGTCTTGCTCTAAATAGAAAATGAAAATAAATATTCTCCTCACTGAAGTAGTTTCACGGGAAACCCCTTTTACAAATGCTACCAAGACTTATATATTATATACAGGGTGTTTCTTAAATGGTTTAAATGGTTGAGGAAACTGGTGTACGCGTACTCTTTAGAGTGACAAAATGAAGAATCTTTTGAAAAACTTTTTATATCTTTAAAATCTGGGTTTTATTTAATTATCTTTGGAACATTATTTCGAATCTAAAAATGAATACTTATACAACATATTTCTTGCAAATTTCTCACGTGAAACGATATGTGACATTGATTCTGGGCTTTACGCCTGTATTTCACGCCTGAGTTTCCAGGATCAGAAAATATGATGTGACTTATCGATTTGCATTGAAAACCTACAAGATAAGCGAATGTGAAACTTATTTGTTGTTATTTCATATATATGATTAATTTAACACGGTTTTTATTGTATAATAATCATAACTAAAGAAAATGTATTTGAAATTCAATAAAAACAATATTAATTAATGAGATATGTGAAAAAACAACAAATAAATTTCACTTTCGTTAATCTTGCAGAATTCTCAAATAAATCGATGTCGTATCATGTTTTCTGTTGTTAGAGACTCAGGCATAAAAAACGGGTGACAAACCCAAAATCGATGATATATATCGCTTCACATAAAAAATGTTACAACTATTCATTTTTAGATTCGAAATAATGTTCTAAAGATAATTAAATAAAACCCAGATTTTTTTCTCACATATTGATTCACGTGAGAAATTTGTAAGAAATGTAATACAAGTATTCATTTTTAAATTCGAAATAATGCTCTAAAGATAATTAAATAAAATCCAGAGTTTGAAGATAAAAATTTTTTTAAACAATTCTTCGTTTTACTCGTATCACTCCAAAAAGTACGCATATAAAAGTTTCCTCAACCATATCAGAAACATCTTGTGTAAGTACTTATAAATTATCAATATTTTTTAATGTAAAACATAAATTACAGACTTTATATTTATCTTTTCTAATAAAAAAAAAAAAGTATGGTAAAGTAAGGAATAATAATTATTTTATTACAATTTAGTTATTTACTTACACACAACTATTTGAAGTGATTTTTAGATTAGATTTAACCGGCATAGTGAAATTATATACTTAATCAGAATGAACATTGAATTAAACCTTTAACTTAAAAGGTATTTCATAATCATTTTTATGATTAATATACTACCTATTCAGAGTTTAACTAAGGTTATATAAGTATCTTTATTAAATGTCTATACTAAAAGTATATAAGATGTATATTAAACAAAGTGAAATAAAAACCAAGTTTAAATCATACGAACCCGACCTGAAATAATTCAGTTTTTTAAAGAAATATGTTAAGAACAAACGTAATATATTATTACGGTAATTTTTTTTTTTTTTTTTTGACATATGCATCGGCGGATATCAAATGTGTGAAAACCAAATTATACTTCTATTTTAGCTTTAATATGATACAAAATGGATTTTATTTTAAATCATACGAATCCAACACAGTAGCAATCTTCTATTTGTCTCTAAAAAAAAATAAAAAAGTGAGACAGTGATTTAGGTGTTGACCACTCGTTTCGGTTCACTCGCCTGCACTACAGTATAATCTCCTAGGAATTGTGTTTTTAGTAAGTCGCATATTATTTGGATGTTCTAGAGGTTTCAAATCTAAAAAAAATTAACATTTCACTTTCTCTTTCTTAGTCAGACTTACATGTATTATGGATTTTTCCTAAAGAATTAATCATAACTTTTTGTAATTTTTTTTTCAAATTTGCATGTACATTACAAGAATTTATAAGATTTAAACACGCATACATTTTATTATCAACCGATTTTTGATATTTTCTATACACAACAAAAAAACATTTACTATCTTAAAATGTGTTTAAAATGGGTTTATCGAAAAAAACATATGTTTGTCAAACCAATATATCTCCATCGTTCGGCTGAAAATCTTAAATGTATTTTACTATGTACAAAAATAGATACATTATAATCTCTTTAGTGGCTTATCTTTTTACCTTTTCATCAAAAAGGTTTATAAACTTTTCATTCAAAACTTGAAACCACTACCCTAATAAATGTAAAATTTCCATTTTTAGTTAAATTATAAATTATGTACTATTTGAATATTTATTTTATATTTTATTCGTATTTATACGAATTATTCTTATTAATTTCACAAATTACTGGCTTATTCCTTCTATATTTTTCATGTACGTCATTATATCAAATACTCCCAATATGCATTTTTTTATATAGATGGTTTAAATCAAAATAAAAAATGAAGAATTAAAAATTATATTATACGTAATTAATTAAAATAATAAAATAAAAATAATGTGATTGAATAAAATAAAATTGGTCCGTGGTAAAAAAAAAAAATGAACCCCAAGAATAGCTTAGTACTGTTCTTAGAATGACGTTTCAGGGTTGTTTTAAATTTGAAAGTATTTCAAGGGCCATAAACTCTCTCAGACTTTCAATTGTTATTGATTGTGTTAGTTGGTTTTAATCATTTTAGTGTTAACTAAACTATATAGACTTAATAATGATGATTTGAGGTTTTTTTTTTATTTCATCAATTATATTATTAACAAAACAACTGTAATTCAATACTTTTATAAGATATCGTTATGAAAGCTTTGAGTTTTCTATAATAACGTCAAGCCTTTGCGTTCGTCTTAAATTTAAGTATAAAAATGAAGCAATCAAATTACAGTTTTAATTATAAAAATTAGTGCTGGTACAGGAATTGAATGAACTGTTGATGTGAAGTGTGTCCTTTAGTTTGTAAAAAATCGATGATCCATAATAGACTGAAAACAATGTTAAGCACACCTCAGTATTTTGTATACCTATAATATTTACGGATTGTATGTCAAGCTCACACATATACGCTCAAAAATATTTTTAATGATAACTATTTTTTTTTTTTTTTTTAATTAAAATACATATTAACATTAACCTTTTCTTATTGCCTTTTTAATTTTGTCGTAGACATACACAGGGCTGTGCATAATATCTATACTTGGAACGAAAAACTCAAATATATTTCTATGCCAAATTATAATACGTATTTCTCATTTTCGTATTCACTATTTCTAGAAACGTCGCGACGTAATAACGTCATAATAACTAATGACTATCTAATGACAGGTACACAATATATATTGTGTAGTATATATATATATATATATCGGGTAGCTATAATAATTATTATAATCATTATAGCTACCAAATTTTATATTTGTTATTTGTATTCATAAATTAAATGTTCAATTAAAATAGTTTTCTTCGTGTGGGAATGAATACGATTTACAATATTCATGATATATTTCCAGATCTTTTCGATGATTTTCAAAGCTCAAATAAAAATTAGAAATAAGTTTTTTGCTTATAACTACAACTTGCGTCAATTTTAATATTTTCATCACTTCTACTAAAAACAAATAATTTACTTAAAAAAAAAAATGTTTATAAGAATTATCCGACTTAAGTATACTCGTATTCCTAGTATATTTAAATAAACTTGATGATATACCTGACACCTGAAAGATTTAATTAACGTAGACTTTTATTTTTTCATCCCATCAAAATAACGCATTATTTTTCTTATTTTTATCACTAGTCATATATCTCAGCTTATAATCAACTTAAATGTTTTAAATAATAATGAGTTGAATATTAAAGTATCCAAAATAATATTTGAAAATATGATAATGCATCATAATTCATGTACGTAATTAATAATAAAATGTTTTAAACTGAAATAGAATAACGATGATAAAGATAATATACGATAATGTGATGAAAACGCTAACAATGCCTCCCATAGTAAGATTATAAATGCCTAACAACAATTGACTATTATACCAAATATATTGTAAAGAACCATAAATAATGTTATACATAATTATTAATTAGTAGATAAATTGATTGCATTTAAAATTTTTTTTGTTTTTTGCAAATGGTGTTTTTTTTATTTATTTATATTATTAACAAGTAAAAAAGATAAAATGAAAATGTTCTCATAAAAAAAAAAAAAAAACTATGTCGGTAGCGTAAATTGTTAATTTCGTAGTATTTATAAAGTAATTGTTCACTGCATATTTTTAATCAAACAAAAACAATTTAACAAAAACATTTTATAATAATATTCTTAATCATCAAAAATAGAATGTATTATTTTATTAGTAGGTAACTAATTTATTTTCTTTAATAATAAACTATTTTGCTAGGTTTTGTATACTGATAATAAACTATACAAAATGTTTCTAAATTTGGAAAACTATCGAGGCCGACCAAACTACTTTGAAAAAAAAAATTAATCGTTACATCTTACATTAAATGCAAGTAAACAACACAAATAATATTTACTTTTTGAAATCGTTCAAAACATTTCGGTATAATGCAATGCATGAAAAACTATAATATGTTTAATATATAGTGTAATAGTTTAGATTACCAATAAATGTTTTCAAGGCTAATCGGTATCGAACGAAAATTCCAAATTCGGTACCCGTACATAATATTTTGAAGAAATATTGTTTACAATTCATTGAATTGTACGCAGTAATTTTGCATTTAATGCACGGGAAAATGAAAAAAAATTGTACGCCGATAAATAATATTCGCGCCAGTTTGTCCAATAAACGCGTGTTGCTTTTGACAAATAGTCTTTAGATTGATCGGTGGAATGGAACTATAACCAAACATTGTAAGCAATCAAAACTCTGTCGGGGGCAAAATATTTGTTCGTTAGTATTATTTTTATCCTCCCCCACTTAAGTAAAAATATCTATAATCATATGTGATCGATGCATGCACAAGGGTTATGCGAATTATCCGTAGTGTATACAATAAGCATATTATGTGTACAGGACACGCCATGGAACGTGGTCGAATGCATAAAAAGATCCTTGAGGGTACAAAATGATCGCGGATGACAAGCACTTAATGGCAAAGTCCTAGATTTTTTGTAACATAAATAAACAAAAATATTACCGTACGATAAAGTTTAACGATTTTTTTTTTTTTTATTTATCTCCACACTACTGCCGAGGGTGATAATATGTATATGCTTTGGATATTGTGTTTATACAATATTAATACAATGTCATGACGTCGTTTCAAAACATAACCAATTCACTTCTGCGTGAATAATTCAACGGCGGCCACGTGAACACCATTATAGTCTACGCCGAGTTCCAAGTTGCATAATTAACTATTTTATGCAGCAATAATGGATGAAGAACACAAGAGAGTGACCTTTAATTTATGTCGGCCTTTGATATTAAGACCTAGTGTCTTCGTAATATATGGTTACAGCGAACATTATGTTTACGGCTTGAGGCCTTAGCATTCCATTTTCGGACATGCTCTGGCCTGCAGTATATTTATAATTGTACGTATACATTATAATTCTTAGTTTCAAACCACAAATTATATGACATTGATTAAATAAAAATCATTAAAAGCACTAATAACACTCTGATATACACACACGCGCACACACACACACACATATTTATATGTATATATAATATGTAAAAATTAAATTAGTATGGCCAGCACTGAAGTCGTTTCTTTAATTAATCGATAACACGAAACTCCGATAAATAACAAGAACACGTTTAAAAATATATTTTTATAATTCACAATTTATTCTATAGTGATACAAGTAAGTTATTAATAAGAAGGTTGAAAGTACTTGTGTTTTAAAATGTCTTGATAGTTTGCATCACACTTTGATGTTCTGATTAACAACGTCGCTTAAGTTAGTTTTATACTTAGATTTGATGTATTGCATTTTTGAAAACGTCTGTTCTTATAAGCAGACTTGGGTAAAATACTTTTTAAAAGTATTTAGAATAAATACTCGAATACTTACAAAAAATAGTATTCCGAATATGTATTCAAAATTCATTACACAAATTGTATTCCAAATACATTTTTTGAATACTTCAAACGTATTCCTAATACTTTTAAAATACTTCTAGTTTTCATACTATAAAAATAATAGATGTCGACTCAACAGAAATATTTGAAATTGTAGACTAAATATATATTATTTTATTGTATTTTTATATTACATAACTGTTATAGTTTATAGTTTACAATAATAAATACTTGATATTAGCTTATACAAGATACGACAAAGAAGTAATAAAATCATTTAAAAAAAAAAAAAATTTAACGGTATTCGAAATACAGTATTCAGAATACTCGTTATAATTATTCAAAATACTTTATTGAATACTTTCAAAAAAAGTATTTAAAAAGTATTCTGAATACAGTATTCCGAATATTGTATTCGGAATACTACCCAAGTCCGCTTATAAGTAAGGAGAGCTAAATATTGAATCATTTCACGTGCACATTTTTCAAATTTGGAAAAATATTGACAAAATAACAGTAAATTTAATGGGCTTGTTTGAAAAGCTTGATGAGCTATAAGTTAAAGACCCCTCGGTTACAATATAAATATATCATAATATTATGGTTTTCTTACAGTACAATTATTACGCAGAATATGGGTGGTACGTATTAAGCTTTGCACCGCGCGATGACGCAAGTTTTATAATAATATGAATATGTTAATTCTAACAGTTAACCTATGTTTAGCAGTACGAACTAGTGCCTTATACTTGATCAAAATCTTCTAATTTCTCCTACCTGAAATGTTGAAATGTTTTAATATAAAAAAAATTATAGTTCATCCGTAATATACGTCTTAAAGTACCTTCACATTTCCGTGTATCTCAGTGTTTAAAATATCGAGTCTTATAGAATTTAGCATATGAGCTACTAACTATTTTTAAGCTCTATTATAACTATAAATTTATTTTTACTTACGTATAATCTCATGTTCAATCAACATTTTTTTACGAAATAAATCGATATTTTATACTTGACTTGATTTTTTGCCTTAATGAAATAATCAACAGTTTTCAATTATATACATAATACATATGATTCAATACGAAAGTCACATTTAAAAAATAATGCATTAACAAGTTGACAGTTATCATACTCAGAAGGATAAATTTAAAATAAACTTATTAAACAGTATATTCCAGAAATCCATAATAACGTAGTCTCGGTTTTGGTGCATTATATAAAATATTCGTATCCTATGACCGTGAATAGAGCAGGATTAGCGCCACCCTTACACCAACCATTGTCACCAAAAAATAAGAATAAATTTCTTCAGTTTAGTGTAAAATATGCTTCCATTCAAATTTTGCCACTCTAAGCCTCACAGATTTAACTTGACACTAATCATAAGTTGAAAAAAATCGGAGCAGATAGTAGATTTTGAAAATGTATTTTTTATTTGCATTTTTCAATTACTTTTAATCCAATGAAACAAAATTGTTTCAAGAAATTATCAAAATACCAACTTCCTCCCCACTAGATACAACTTGCTCTCACTAATACAGTGTTTTCTAAATGGTGTTCTGTAAAAATTGAACTATTTATTAAAAAAAAAAAATAAATAAAAAAAAACATTTAAATATAATAAAATATTATAATGGAAAAATATGTATATAAAATTAGTATCATAACATTTTTATTCTAAATTTATTCAATTTTAATATAAAGTGTGTATGAAATTTCTTGCACAATAGTTCAATTCAAGGATTGACGATAACATACTCGCATATTTTACTCAACTGATAAAAATTATTCACATTTCTTATTTTTATTGGTTAGGGTGAAAAATACAAGTTTGCAGAAGAATTTTGTAGAAAATGGTAATAATATATTAATTGCATTTTCTATAATTATTGATTGATTACTTGGTTGAACTCTAAAAATGAACAAATGTAAGTTCATTATATTTTCATTACAAAGAAGGATCAAACTGAAGTTCTAAAAGTTATTCTTATTTTGCTAATCTTAGATGAAATATAACACATAATGTTACTGCAAAATAATTGTGCACCCAATCGTATTTGTCAACAGATAAATATAGAAAATATTTATTCATTCTTTCTTTTAAAATTATGAGATGCTTAAAAATCAAACGAAAAGTTACTTTTGAATACCATTTGAATCAATATCTACTGTTAAACATGTATAGTTATTTTCTTTCTACATACGTTATCCAAAGATAAATTGTTCGTAAAAAATCTTTTACTTTATCACTTATATTTATTAGTTTTCAACTTTATCTTGCATATTTAAGTTTAGGATATATAATTATCTAAAACTATCAAATAATTAGGAACGTGTTGTGCTCCAACTTTGGATTATTTAATTGAATTACAAAATTAATAATCGTTGTTTGATTCTTCATTAATGAATAATTGCGAAAATTTGGTTTTCATTTCATAAAATTGATTTATAATGTTATCTTTCGATAATCATAGAATTTTGGTGTGTAAAACTAAAAATCTACTTCTCCACATATTTTTTTTTTTTTGTGAATTCTTGTTTTAAGAACTCTCGATTTAAAATAACTCCAGAACACTTTTCATCTTATCTGTAATCATTTTCATCATGGTATAGAAAACAATATCTTGAATATATATTTGTAAATGTTTATTTTATTCTTAAAACGAAGTCTTAATGCTTTCCAGCTATTGTAGGAAATCCATCTATACACACGGAATTACAATTTTCCCATAACAATTAATTTTTATCTATAATATCACTAACACAATTATTTTTATCTTTTCCAATTAATGTTGTTGATAATCCATTGCAAGTAAGAACTGTTGAATAGCCATATTATTTTTAAAAATTATACATAACTTATTAGTTAGTATTTTTTACTAACATCAGTTGATTCATCAATTTGTAATTAAAATGTTCGGCCATCACATAGAATTTCAGAAACATTTTTTAATATCTGAAGATAGCATCAATTCATTGATTCATAATATATATATAGTTATAGTAATTCTAGTATATAGCTATAACAACGGATATTTGGAAATCAGACTCCGCTAAGTCTTATATAACTGCTACTTCTCATTTTATATACAATGATAATTTATACTCACCAGTTATTGCTATCAAAGAAGTACGTGAAAGTAATACCGGATAAAATATTGTATCCGCACATTCCTCTACTTTAAATCAATGGGATATAACTAATAAAATAGTAACAATAGTTTTGGACAATGGAGCAAATATAAAAATGCTAACAATGAAAATCTCAAAGAATATCACTGCTCATGTGTAGCTCAATTTTAAGTGTTAAAGAAGCTATTAATTAAAATACAGAACTTACTTAAGTGCTAAAAACATGTTGAGCTGTAGTGGTTCATTTTAAACATAGTAATTTTATGATTGAGAAAATAAGAGTTTTAAAGACAAAAAGCCACCCCGAATTAAAAATAAAAAAAGTTAATTTCCAGGAGAAATTTATGTTTGACTATGATTAAGAGGCTTATTACAATTAAAAATCCTTTATTTATTTCAATGGTTACTCTTCGACGAGCTTCAAATGGTGTAATTGCAATAGAATTGGATTTGATAGCAGATTGTGTTTCAATCTTAAAACCCTTTGAATGTATGACGTCATAGTTTTCCGGAAAAAAATATCTGATATTGTCTTTAGTAATACTACTTGTAAGAAATCTTCAATATACAGTAAATAATATAAAACCAGACACTAATGATAGAATATTACTACAAAATTCGTTATTAGAAATAATCCCAAAACGCTTAGAATCTTTAAAAAAAAATTAAAAAAATAGTAGAAAATTAATTTTTTTAAATCCAGATTTAAAAATTCTACTTTTGAAATAGCTACTTATTCTGAAAATACGTAGAAGTAGAGAAAATTGAAACTTTACTTCTATTTGTACGTTTGCACCGAATTCAATATTTTGTTTTAATTTATACTTACATATTTATACATTCATATTATTATTCTTATCTCATTATAAATTCACGTTTATATTTACACAGGATATTATTAATACTATTGTTAATTAACGATTTGTCACGATGCACAACACAGATTAATAATTTAAATGCAATATATTAATAATAATAATAAAATATAACAAAAGAACAATAAAATTAATTTAATATTGATAATAATGATGTCTTTAAAAAAATTATAAAGGAAAAAAATAAAGGAGAAAAATATAAGATTAAACAAAAACCAAATAAATGTCAAAATGACAGATTAAAGTAAAAATGCTACGAAGACGGCAGAAAGCAGACAAGCGCCGCCGTCGTTCTCGACGATCGTCACACCGTCCGCGAACGCTTCGGGGCTCATCGCCGACTCCGAAAACTGGTTTGATTATCTATCGGGCGTCCCGATTGATAATGGAACGAATGGTGACACCATGGCAAAGGGGTGTAACGGGTGAGATCACGGTATTCGTGTGACACGACCGTGTCAGATTGCGTTATCGCTTCTGCCAAATAGAACCGCGGATAGTTATATTTACATTTATACATATCTTATTATTTTTAATATTTAATATTTTATTATCTATCAACCTTATTAAAATTATAATCGCGCTTTGTCCATCATTCGACCTGTCGCCGCGACTACCACAGATTTATCCATCGCGTGATGGTACGCCATTGCCGCCTCGCGATAGGTATAAAAGGCAAAAGCACAGGTCAAACCGATACCATTTACCTTCTTTCCGATATCGGAGTAAGACCTACCCGAGGCGACTTACACGACTAGGAAGAAGGTCTCCCCCCTCCAAGCCTGTTCTAGTGGTTTTGCGAACCGAGCAATGGTGCAATAGTCGGAGTTATTCTGTCATTGCACCGGGTATTCAGACCACTCGACATTTTAGTTTTTTCCCGTCCAGTTATACCGACTGCGGATCAAACTCATCGGAATTGTCATTGTGACAGATATCTAAGTAAATAGCAATTTTCTTATTGTTATTTTTTTTTTTTTTTTATTATTACGATCACTACGATCTGATTTTATAAATATCTTTATATTATTATTATTATTATTATTATTATTATTATAATTATTATTATTATATTTTGTTTATGATTCTAATTAGTTGATGTTATTCCGACAACTTTATCAATAAAATACATTTATCTTCAAATATATAGTTTTGTCCAATCATAAACATTGTTTTAACGAAGATTATTCAAATATAACTGAAACACTAGAACTAGCAACTTTAATCGAGTCCATCAATTCTATATGGAAACATTTCAATACTAAATTATATCAAATCAGAAGTTTTATTGACCTTGAAGTAAATGTAACATTAATAGTTTTTCAATACATCGAAATACCAAATTTATAGCTTACAAAATATTGTTAAGATTTCGGAAACAACATAAACAAACATTTCCTAAATTTTACAAGCTGAAATTAAAATATTTATGCATATCTCTAACTTCGGTTCCACTATAGCGAGTATTTATCAAAAGTTGGATTGTCAATTAATGACCGTATAAATAGGTTGTCTCCAAAATAATTTAATTCCATAATATTCTAAAATAGTAATTTAAATATGATATACTTATATGTTATTCTTATATTGATTTAATATTAATAAAAATCTTTAAACATGTTTTTCTTTATTGGTAAACTACTACAAAGACTCCCTTTAATTTCTTATCACTACAGTATTCTAGGGCAAAAGTCCCTCTAAAATTGAGGTCTAATTGCGCCTATGTATAATTATTTTATTTTAAATTGTATTTTGGTGTGATTTTATATAATAATAGGTGTAATACTAATTAGCATTATTAAAATTAAAAAATTTTAGGTTCTTTAAATAATTATTTACTATTATTATTATTTATTATTTATTTTTATTTACTGGTTTATATTTTTTATGAATTTTCCTACCTAAAGCACTGCTTAACGGCATTTCCAGGAGCGGGATTTATTGCTGATTTTTTGAAAATGAAAAAAGGCACATTAATTTATTTTAACCAAGTTTTCAATTTTTATTAATAAGTCGACTACTAATTGATTTTTTTATCAATAATATTAATATTTAGATTCTTTCAATCAAGTGAATATTAACACAAATTCTGTGTGTTTTTTCAAAATGTGTTCAGCATTAATTTATATATCCTGTGTCTATTTAATTTTATTTTAACCTCACTCTTCTCTTGTAATAATTATATATTTTCGGCTTATCAACAACCGGAGACCGACAACAAACAATGTAAAATCTATTTTACTTCCAAGACTATTCAGTTGTACTAATCTGTTCTCAAACCTTTGTAACCCCGAATGCCCTCCCTCAAACAAGAATGAAGATGATCAACCCATATCCTCTTGCACTTTCACTCTATTTTATCATTTTCTCTTACTATTTTTTGTTTTCTTTCATTTTGGATTATTATAAATATTTATTATTTTAAAGATATTACCCATCCTTGGAGACAACATATATAAGGCGAGAGTGTACGCCCGAAACTTCGTAATCCCATCGATAAGGAAACCATAATAATTGTATAAAATTGTAGCTTGTACTGTAGTATTTTATTTTTATAGTTTCTAGGTATTTGGGTATTCTGAAATCATTATCTAGATATTCCGAAATCATCATTCTCAGATTATTTACAGATTATTTTTCATTAATATTTTGCAGTCGTTTCCGATTTTTCGTAACGTATGCATGCTAGTTAGTTTCGTGAATTCAGTATCTAATAGAAGCTAAAATAATAAAATAATATAATAAATAATAATAATTAAATAATAATTTTTATATACAAACGTTTTTTTTTTGCATATTTTAGTATTTTTAGTGCATATTTAAGCGCTTATATGAATACTTTTTAGAGCATATTTAATATAAATAAATATTTAAATAAATATTTAAGCTCTTATAACAACATTTTTTAGAGCTATAAGTTATAAACCCTGGTTATAACTATAGTAGATAACATAAATACGTAGTGCACTTAGAAATAATATGGCAATTAGTAGTAGTTAAGCAAAGTTGATATTAAGGTTAATCACGAACAAAAAAATTACTAAATATTGGATCGATACCAAAACCAGTTAGGTTTTTGTATACGAGTACTTGAAAGGATTTTCTCCGAACAAATACAAAATTTAATATTGATCGCTTTGACAAATAACGTTTGGATTATATCTAACCCAAGCAGGAATATTTATATTTTTAAAATTTATAACATGTATTATTTGAATACCAAAATACATAATATTGATCTATTTAAATGCATCCTATTTTGTTACTCGCTGCATGCTAAGAATATTGAACTTCAATATCAACGTATCGCAATGATTGATAGTTTAAGCACATACAATCTAGATCATTAACTCTATTCGTTATGTACAATTTAATGTTTAAAAATAATAAAAGTATTGTATTATAATTGAAAATTTTGCTTATCAATATTGTAATATCAATACTAATAATTAGTTAATCATTATTGAACCAAGTTTATTACTTTGACCAGAATAAATTGGACTCAAACTTTAAAGAATAAAAATAAAAAATTTTACATTATAAATAATTGTTGAACCTTTTAAGAAATAATGAGAACAATTAAATTAAAAAATGTAATTATGATATACACTATATACTAATTGTTAACTGAAAATAATCAAAAAAAAAACTTTACCATACTTGGTTTTGTAATAAAATATTAATCAACATTTTAAAGCCCTTTCCAAGTACCCGAGAACGAACAAAACTATTCAAAATATATCATTATGAAAAAAGACATTTTCGTACCTATGATAATACCCATAACGAAATAAATCATTTCAAATAAAACAATTATCCGTATATTTTCTGATCTCTTTGGAGAATTATTGTGTATGGATTTTTTTTATTAATTTTTTAATAATTTTTCCATACAAAGTGCACATCTATGAAATATTAGTTAAATCATTGCACAAGATTATCACGTTTTTCGGAAAAATTTAACGCGATCATTAAGTACTAACTGCAATCATTTTTACAATAGTTTTATTATCAATGTAATCAAATGATTCATATTACAATTGCGATGTCCAATTAAATGTTCGAGTTGTACTCAGAAAAATAAGCCGAAAACGTGATATTCACAAAAACATAAATCATCGATCGCATATTCGCAATATCCATTTTAAAGGTTTTAAATGCGATATCTATTTGTTTATTTAACCTGATATTTATTTGATGTACCTATTAATTGTTTTGTTCTCGTCTGCAGAAACAGTACACGCTGCTGATGTGCGCGGCGAGGAATAACCGTCTGTCCGTGGTCAACTTCCTATTGGACAACATCGACGACGTCGGTCTGGACGCGTTCGATACGGACCATCAGACGGCCCTGCACCACGCGGCTATCGCGGGTCACACACACGTCGTACGGAGACTAGTGCACGCCGGGGCCAACACGAGCACCACGAACAAGGTACTACTCTATTTAATCGAATCGTACTTTTGAAAACTACGTGGTGGCGGTTTCAGTCTCTGATCCGAGCTTACCAATTGTGATGTTGCCTATCCCGTTAGTGATGAACACGACATGGCCCCGCACGCACTGATTAAAGTGCAAAGAAAAAAAAAAAAAAAAGGAGCAAGAATCTTAGGTCGGATGAGACACCACGGTGAAACGGTATAAAAAATTGGGAATGTTATCGCTGTGTTGGTCTTTTTAATTTAAAACTCATATACTACTACTCTCGAAAAATATTTTTTGAGTGAAAAAATCGGGTGAATAGGTTTATATTTTTTAATATAACTCATCAGGGAATATCGGTATTTTTGAAATTATCTTACGGAGTACAAAATAACAATAATTCCCCCCTTCCCCCCCCCCCATAAATCTTTGACGATTATTTTCCGCATATATTTATGTAACGCCTAATGTCTGAAGGACGGTTACACTTAAGATTAGTCGGATAATCATAAGTTTAGCCAATATTGTTGGCTAATGTCAAAATTTCGGATCTTGTCCACCAAAAATTAACATTATCCGTCTACACATTGCTAATAAATAAATAATATAATCCAAACAAATAATTTAACGATATAAGTCATACAAAAAATATTATAGATAAATACTTTAAAAATTCGAGAAGATTAATTAATTGGTTTTTATTTATTTATTACTACATGTTAAACTGGAGTATAATATTACAATAGTTGTAAATGCATGTATCATAATTTTAAATTCGTTCAATAATAAATCGATAAAACAAGATATTTTATATTAAATACTAAAAGCTGATACCTTTAGTGCTTGAACCAAACTTGCCTCGCTAATATATGATTACGGATGGTACTTATCAGGCATACAATTGTATGCAACCAAATGTAGATGAATATTGAAATCCATGTACATTTTAAAATAATATTAGAATACACACAATCGAGAACTGTAATTAATGTACAATGGATATTATTGCAAATATTTTACATGCATAATTCACCTCTGTCCAACTTTCCAATATATTAATACAAATTTAAAATTAGTTTTAATTGGAAGGCTAATGTTATATAGTAATTAGGCGATAACGGTTGGATTATGTTAACTGTATTGGCTAGTATCGAGATTATCCATTTGTATTAATGGGTAAAATCTGAAAGTTTGACATTAGGCAAAAACATTGGCTAAACTTGTGATTAACCGGCAACCTAATCTTAAGTATAGCCATCCTTCAGATACAAGATGTAAAGAATATAAATGTCAACATTTACATGTAAAAATAGTTATTATAAAACTTGTAACTATATCACCTATTGATATCTATATAAAAGTTCTAATATTTAGTCAAAACAGTAGGGATTCCTAAGTTTATATTTAAAACAAAATCTTAGTATTAAGAAGTCTTTGCAGGGGATGCCAAAATAAACCCAGTATTTTTTATGCGTACACCCATGATGTCAAAAACCATTCGTAATATGTGCTTACCTATACTAATAGAGACCTATCGTGAAACCGTATTGTAATGCACAAAACTTATTTAATATTATATATTAGAATATATTAGTCCGTGATGATTTAATTATCAAACTCATAATAGCGGTTTGATTAAAAACATTTATTATGAATCATATCTCATCAAAAGTTTCTCTGCTATAATCCATGTGTAGTAGTAGTTAAGCCTGAGCATTATCAAATTAATAAGTTAAAAGTTAAATTAGATTTATTAACTCAACTTATTTTCTTTAGGTTAATAATTTAAATTTTTAACTTAACGGAGTTACATCTAGCAATTCAATGAATTCATATTAATATATTATTGTTAATTTTGCACACAATAAATCTTACTTGAATCTACTTATACCTATTTATATACCTACCCTTATTAACCAACTATATCTAATAAATGGTAATACATGTCTTGGTTATTTCGAAGTGCGTATTATATAATATATATAAAAACTATGTATTCTTATGTTATCACTTTGAAAAACACACAAAATTGAACAATATCATATTGAATAATTATATACACAACATTAATTTAATAACCGGATATTTTTCTACATAAATAAATTAATATTAACATAGAAAAAAGAACAACATACATCCGGAAAAATATTTTTAGGAAATTACGACCCAACAGTCCATTATTTAATTTTACTACTATACATTACTTCCTTTAGTTATACATTTTTACAAGACCTAAATTGAAATGCATTGTTAACGCTGTGCCATTTAAATTAATCACTGATGAATATTAAAAAAAATAATTTAAAAAATCAAGGATTATACCGAACTAAATATAATTTAAGTTTTATTTTTATAATTATACTACCAGTCTATAGTTTTAATTTGGCCTATCTTGACCAATTTTAAAATAATGTAATACATTTCAATATTAACTCTAACAAAAATGTAAAATTCATAATATTTTTACTAAAAACTATAAAAGACTATGTACCTATAGTATCATATTTATAATCGTATAATCAAAGGCTACTTATCTTATGACAAGAACATTGATTATAAATATATGATATGATAATACGAACACAAATAACAATATTTGTTAATTCTTGATAAATCCGACATTTAAGAATACCATCAACGAGCAGTTAGTTTCTCTCGTGTTACTTTATGCTTGTGTGTGAATGTAATTGTTAATCGTATTACTTACTATATCCTTTTAATATGGGTTTTATTTTTTTTTTTCTAAATTAAAATACATACATATACGATTACTGATACGATAATAATTATATAATTATCGTTATCTGTATAGTAAAAAAGTGCTCCATTTTTTAAGCAAAATTAATCATAATAATTTTATCCCGTTACGTGCAAACTACATATATTCATATTGTATACAAATATAATATAGTAGGTTTTCTTTTTTGATATATTCGTTGTCTTTAATTCAATTTACAAAATATAAAAATGTAAGTAGAATAATGGTTCATATAGTATATATATAATACTACTATGTTCCTACATGTATATTTTATTTATATATACCTGCCTACGTTCTTTAATATATTATTATGCTTATTTTCGTTATGGTCAATAGAACTAAAAACTATTACATGGAATTCAATTACTTAAAAGAACAAAAATTATCGTAAAATATTCTATGTTAATATTCAATAATACCAGTCATGTTCACTAATATATACAATTAACTGACCGATGTATTACTATAGGGTAACTATTATCGACTATAGTCTATAAGTATAATTGTTTCAAGTTGAAACTTCTAAAAGGTTATTTTTATCATTATATTCTGAATCTATAACAAAATTTACAAAAAATATTTTCTATCCATCTTGATTACGAACAATATAAAACTACTTCAATGCAAGGTCCTTTACGTTTTGTTATTTGATACACGACCCAGATTTGGAATGATCTGATGTTATAAATGTCATATCGATACGTGCGAGCGAAATATATTGAGGAAAAAAATCTGATATCTAAATGTATAGACCATTTAATTGTAACAAAGGATGTATTTCTCTGAATCATTTGTCTCTGGATCATCAAGATATGATCATGAATGTGGTGTCAAATAGAAGCTGAGAAATGAGGAGAAAGTAATATGACCTATCGCCGTGAGTAATGATTGACACCCTTTTGGCTGCTATAGTAGCACAAAACGAAGGGTTGACTAATTATTAATCTCGTAATAGAAAACGCCTACCTAACTACAACACAAGAAAAGCGAAAATCACTAGAACAATATACACCCTTATTTGGGATGTCACTCTTGTAATGCGAACCTGACCATTTTCAGATTGTGTATGACGTCATGTAAATTTAAATGCTTACCTAAAATATAATTATCTAGAAATTATCTTGCAATATTGTTAAGATTCACATCCAGTTTGATATGGTATAGTGCTATATAAGTAGACATATTTATAGATATGATTACATATCTACATGTACATATTAGTGCTCCAGTGGCGTAGCCAGGAACTTTTTATGGGGGGGTTCAGCAAATGTATATATATTTAATCTTATCACTATCATTTTGACTACTATTTGTATTGATCTCGGTATTTTTAAGCCTGGTTGACATTAGTTTTTTTTGACTCAGGTAAAAAAAAATAATTGATATTTCTAGTCTACTTATTTATTAGAGAATTTGCTTATAATAATTAATAATAATAAAAACAATAAAAATTTAGGAACTAGAAACTAATATTGGAACAAAATATCTTACCATTATGGGATATTTAGACGTCTTAAAATGATGTAAAATTAAAATAAAAAAAATATAATGGATTACAAATGTCAAATATAAACGAATAAACGAGTAGTAAGTAAAATAGTGATACACCAACGGGCAACGACCAACTATTAACTAATAACTATTAGTTTTACACAATAAGGTGCTTGTGTTAAATGATCGGCGAGCCGTGAATGCAATAGGTATACCCGTGGGCATAACTTGGACATTTATTGGGGGGGGGGGGCAAATATATAATTACATATCTAACGAAAAGGGTGTCCGGAGCCAAGGTTGGACTAGTTTTATAGCTTGGCCCGGGCAAAATAATTTCGAACGGCCTCAATGGAACTTTATAAGTAGGTACCTAATCAAATTATTGTTTAACTGAAAATGTATCTTCGTAACTCAAAAAAAACAATATTCACACAAGTACATTTGAATATTTTCAGATTTAATGTTATACCTTAAATAAATCTAGTTTACGCATGATATATCTTATCTATAATATTGATATAATTACCTACCTATTAAGATAAATTTTACACCATAAAAAATGATTTGATTTAAATATGTTTATACATTTAATTTTAATTAAGTTAGAACAGTGGGGTCGGCAACTAATGTCTCTTTTATGCGGCCCACAGTAAATTTCAAAACTAGCAAATATCACTAAGTATCATATAATTTTTTTATATTGTCTGGCTCTAGAACCATTTTTAATTTGTGAATGTGGCCCAAAGGTTCATAAAGGTTGGAAACTAGTAACAGACTTGTTTTTGACTGAGGGTCAAAACTATTAAAATGTTTTTAAATAAAAGTCTAATAAATCTTATAAAAATTATTATTATCGAAAAACAATTTCGTTATCGCATATCTTGCGC
>NW_020272904.1:563810-564159 GCF_003268045.1 Sipha flava
CTAATGTCTCTTTTATGCGGCCCACAGTAAATTTCAAAACTAGCAAATATCACTAAGTATCATATAATTTTTTTATATTGTCTGGCTCTAGAACCATTTTTAATTTGTGAATGTGGCCCAAAGGTTCATAAAGGTTGGAAACTAGTAACAGACTTGTTTTTGACTGAGGGTCAAAACTATTAAAATGTTTTTAAATAAAAGTCTAATAAATCTTATAAAAATTATTATTATCGAAAAACAATTTCGTTATCGCATATCTTGCGCAACAATGTTTACCCTTACTACGGTCTTAGAAAATTAATCTTCTAAGCAGTGGCGTATTTGACAGGGGGACAATCCCCCCCCCCCC
>NW_020272904.1:564259-632892 GCF_003268045.1 Sipha flava
TTTTTTTAAAACGTTTAAATTTGTATAACGTTTAAACGCTTAAATTGAATAACGTTTAAATTATTTATAGCGTTAAACACTCAATTGCTTATAACATTTATATGTCACATAACGATAAATAATATATATTATTTTGATTGAAGACCCAGTCCATACTTAGTGAAAAATTAGATAAAACAAACGAAAATTTCAAAACACAGATAGGTGTTAAAAAAGAACTACACAAAAGACCATTCTAAGTAGATCCAGCATTAGATTAAAAAAAAAAAAAAAACCGCAAATATTTAGGATTCACCTGATATAAATATTACTTGTAAATTTTGAGCCTGAATTAAAGAAAAAAATTTGAATTGCTTCCCCCTGGAAGTAAGTCTAAATACACCCCTGCTTTTAAGACCGTGACCCATACCAACATTTTATTTTGATAATATGTTGTTTGAATAAACGCGAACGGTACTTCGTACGATTAACATATTGTACACATCTTTTATATTCAAATTTCCTACAATTTTTCATTTATAAATATTGAGATGAAATCATTGTTATCAATCGGCCTATCACGACATTAAATATGTTCAATTTTCAACTCAAGTTATCTAATCATGTGTCACCGCATCCATTAGTAATGTCATGTTAGAAGGTGATATTTTTTATTTTATTTTAAGAATAAAAGATAGACGCACTAAATTAAAAACAAAAAAATCTAAGTAATTATATTTAACCAAAATTACAGCAGCCCACCAGGGCATGCCCCGGTGCCTCAGTGGCCTAGTCCAACCTTGACTGTGGCTAAATGCCGTTTTTACATATTATTACACAAAATTATTCATTTTTTAACATTATGTTAGATAAGCGAAAATTGAAAATTTAAATTTAAAAAAAAAATTATGTTGTAATAGCTATAACCAGCTTTTTTGCACTTATTTTAAAACAAGGTATGTTAAATATCAGAGGGGGCACTATCCCTCCTTATTTATTCCAGGGGGCAATTGCCCCATCTTGCCTCCCCCCACTAGCTTACGCCTATGGGTATACCCAAAATAAACTTTGAATACAAACAATATCGCTTTTATCTCAGTTATCGGGACCAGACGACCGATTTAAAATCAACCGTTGTAAAAAACCGAAAACCTAAATAATATGTTCCCAAGCAAAAATTATATGCAAATATTATGATCATAATATTATGACGTGTGTGTGTGTGTGTGTGTGTGTGTGTGTGTGTGTGTGTGTACAGTGTGTATATAATACGTTTATAGTATTTATACAAACTATTAATATGATTTCCAAGTCAAAATTTTAAAATGTAAAAATGCTAAAGAAAAAACCGTGTTTCATGTAAAAGTTAATTTACCATCTCAGGTTCATGGGGAGGGTGTTCTGAACCCCAAAATGCCCCCATGGATACGCCACTGTAATGTTCTGCATGGCCGGTCTTAATCAGTCCGGTCTGGACCTAATATACAAATACTATTGAATCGTCGGTTTGGTTCGGTTCAATAATTTTTAAGTGTAGTTTGGTCCAGTCCTCAGATCAAATACATTACTTTCCGTCCGGTCCGGTTTCAAAAAAATAAAATGAAAATCAGTCTGGTCCGGTCTCAGTCCGATCCCAATCATGGTATAGATATTGTTATGTAAAGAAATAAAACGAAAATAAACCTACAACTTTAGGTATATAATTATTTATAAAGCGGATAGTCCGGTCCAGTGTAATATTAAACGCATCATATAGTACAGTCTGGGCTAATACAAACTGAACCTTATGGACCAGTCCATAAATATTCCAAAATGTTTTAAAATCAGACTGACAGTCCGGTCCGGTCTAAAAATAATATGAAGCCATCAGTTCAGTCCAATTTTGGTCTTAGATTAACGTTTAAGTATGGTCCGATCCGACTTCAGTCCCCTGGTAAAATTTGAAGTCCGGTCTGGTCCATAAAATAACGAACTATGCAGAGCACTAGTAAATATATATATATAGAGAGACAAAATTGTTTTCAACTTAAAATATAAAGCAAAGTATGTAAAATGTTTTGTAACATAATAAATTTACCTATTTAACCAAGTACATTTTATTAAGAGAGGTTATGAAATAAATTAAAATTTATGTAGAATTATGTATGAGAGCAAATTTTAAATTTAACTTTCCCATTTTATTATGCGTTACGGTAGTGAGGTAGTATACCAAACAATACTAGGTAACGGAACTTTATAAGTCTCGGAATGCCCATAACTTTTTATGTATACCTAGTAAAAATCAATAAATACGCTATACTGCATAAGACACTAGTTTCCGTCGGTCCCTAAATAATTCCTTTGTACCAGACGATATTAAAATCACTGCTTGATTTTTTCCATCTGATTGAATAAGATGCTCTTTTCGTCATAGGTCGATATAATTACAGTATAATTGTGTAATGATGCAAATACAAACTTTAATCAATTTTTATTACGTAGGTGCATACGCAATAAAGACTTCGACTGATAAACGAGTGTCATTATTGTGCGAGGTTTAGAGTTGTTCAATTCGTTGACAAGTGAACCTACAGCCCTTTCGTGTAATGATTTCATTATAACTTGTGCTAGCAGAAATGAAATAAAATAAAGCGCTGTTGGTTTCGTAAAAACTGCACATTTTGAAAAAAATACGAGAGGTGTACAAAAAAGAAAAATTTAAGAAACGTCTCGCGACTTTGGCGTGTACAAATTCTACCGACAACCATAAATTGAGATTAGTTGTGATTAGAAATATTAACCCGACCCGCAACAGATGCTTTCTTCTTTGACACGTTCCCTCGAAGAACGATTTGAACAAATTTCACTGTATTTAAATATTTGTATGCATCTCGTGTTAATAAATCAAGTATAAATATACGCCGAATACGGTGTTGACGTATAGAATAAATTTCATTCAAATTTACCATAACAAATTGCGTGAAAAAAAAATAAACTTATTAATATTCAAAAATATTCATGACCACGTTATTCTATTCGTCATAACTACACAGACAGATAATACAAAGTAATTGTATGATTTAAATGACCATGACAGTCTTGAACTATTAATAGATATTTTCTTATTAGAATATTAATTAGGAAATTACAGTCGCTTATGATATTAACGTATTGTTCAAAATATTATAATAATAACTAAATAATGGAAAATTATTATTATTGATATTAAAATTATTTTATTAAATAAAAAACGTAGAAGTTTAAAACAATTTGACAATTTTTTCAAGAGTCTTTTATTGATAAAATTTCAAGCTTCTTTTAAAATTACCTAAACTTAATCTAACCTACTATTTACTATCGTAGCTCTCGTCCAAAAGGAGTTTTAAAATTGCGCAAAAAACCAGTTTCAAAACGTTGTTATTTTGTTTTTTTTGAATCAATAATAACATTTTGAGTTCAGTGCAGATTAAATAATAAACCATAATTAACGTTTGGCAAGTGCAAATTTTCGGTTTCTTTGAAAAATTCAGTACGACTATTGTGTGCTTGGTCATCATCTGTTCGATTTTTATTAATGAATTCATGCTGAAATCGAGAAATAATACACATCGTAATTCAATTTCAGTTATATTATAAATATATATTTATGTATACCTACATACACTAGTTGTTCGAACAGAAGAATTTCAGTGACGGATCTATCACATAATTTTAACCGAAGTATAATCCTATATAAAAGTAGTAGTCTATAGAATATTCTCCAATTTTCGAACGAACGGAATTTTATTAATTAATAAATGGTCTAAGATGCCAGGTTAGCAGGGTAGCAGACGTCCGGTGAAATAAAATAATTACGGTCCGGATCACGCAAATAGTATACACGAGAATGTTGGAGATAATTTTAATAATTTTTTTTTTTTTGTTTAAACCCATTACGATTCACGACATTTTAGACAGGTCCAAGATAAAAACGTTTTGGATTTAAATCGTCAACCATTACTGTGGCGTAATATCGTACTCTTCGTCCTCGAAATCTGCGGTGCACTCGTATACGCACGACTCAGCGGCTGTTTGTGTAAGCGAAAAATACTTATAACTGACACACGACCGACCCTACTACCGTTTATCAGCATTAGCAATATTACCCTATAAAGACTACAGTGTAGGTTAACAATAAACTTTGTTGTTTTTTTTTTTTTTTGTTATTACTATTATTTTTTTTTTTCGAATCGTTCATGTCAACTAGTACTGCATTGGACGTATATATTATTATAATCACTATTGCATTTGCTCGATTGAAACACTGTATTGCAACACGTTATTGAGAGATTTTATTTTTCCATTGATACCCTATGTATTTCAATCGGTAAACGCACAATCGATATTATTGTAGTGGTCAGTATAATAAGCAGCAAAAAGTTTCTAGTCATTTCAATATCCGTGTTTCCCAAACCCTGTTACTTCTACAGTCTTAAATAGACCCTAACAAATCAATGAAGTCACAATGATCCGTTATTTTTTAACAATACCAACAAACACAATTATTTAATATTTTTTTTTTTAATTTAAAAATCATGAATAAAAATTTAAAATTAGAACACGATGAAACGGTTTAAACAACAATATTGTTTTGGGATCCGTTTTAGAAAATATTATTGTTTTGGCTTTTGTTATTCGTAACTATACAATATATAAAATATCTCAAAATGTTTGACTTCAATAATTAATTTTCTTTCAAACTTCCACAACGTATGTAGCACATACTATGTACACTAATACTGTTATAAAAATCAAACTGAATTTTAAATGTATTTTTCAAATGTAATATAATGTCTTTCATCGCCTTTTGTAGGCACCCATTTCAATGCAGCCCACTCAATTCCTTTATTTTTGAGGACCATAAATCAGAAAACACAGTTTTGACTGTTGATGTTTGGTTTGAATAAAATAATGTTATGAAAATTAATTTACGGCTTAAATTTAATTCATATGTGATTATTGACAGAGTTCCATTAACTTTTCACATCAGTTTTCAAATAAAACATGTTAATTAAAGATAGAAGAGTTTTAATAAAACTACTACCATTGATATTATTTGTTGATTTGTTATTAAGACTAATCTTGAATTCGGGCGCATATGAACGTTGTATAACTAATCGTTATGAAGCGTTAAGATTACTCGATGTTGGTGGATATACGAGGTTATTTTATTTGGATTTGTTCTCGAATTTATCTTTTTACGTTTAAAATGTACATCTTTTGCCAAATTTGTAACCTGCATGATTTCCTACATTATTGTCTACATATTTCCAAGGAATTATTTCTGTTGTTCGACATTCTATAATGACTATTGCGTCAGTATATTTGACGCATCTCAGTAGTAAATTACAAAACTTTTTAGTGTGAAGGAACTTTTGACGATTTTCGTATTGCATTTACTCTTAGTTTCATTCCATGTATACTACTGTTCTGTTCAATTAATACGCGTTTGAAGATAATTTCAAGAGTTTAATTAACTACATTCAACAATGTAAGACTGGTATCAAATTTTTCAACCAATTACATTACGACGTATTTTAACCGTATCTATTTCATGACTATAGTAATTTTAGAACTTTAAGTATAATTTTATAAAGGTAATCATACTATAAAGTTTTATATTGTGCTTACAAATAATTGTTTTTCTGTAGATAATTTTCGTTCATACAATTTGTATATAAATTTGTAAGTATTTCATTTTCTATATAAAACATGGATATTAATTATATAACAACACGTTAACAGCACTTAAAAATTAATTTAATTATTCCTAGTAGGTACACTTAAGTTTAAATTCTATATACTTTAATCATATGCTTTTTATTATATCTTTGAAATACAAAAATCAAATTTTGAAACTCTAATATGTCTACTCTAAAACGAAATTTCGTCAAAAAATGATTATAAATAATAAAATTCAAACACCCCATACCGAAAAACCAAAATGAGATCATAATAAATAAATATAAGAGTATATGTATTTATTATTATTTTAAATAAGTTTTTTTTTTCCATTATTTTTGCTGTTTTTCCTGTTTTTTTTTTTTCAGTCAATTCTCGATATAACGAATTTCAAAGGGATCTAGCAACAAGTTCGGTATATCAAAAGTTCGTACATCAAAATTCGTTTAAACGAGATTTAAAAGAAAATTTAAATTTTATAATTTATATATATAATTTATAATTTTTATAATTATATACATACATACATATTAGATATTATTAAATATTTAATTAGATACATATTATACATATATATATGTGTGTGTGTATATATATTATATATACACATACATATATACATACAAGTTATTATTTATTTTTTAACTAAAATTTATTTTTGTTTATTGCGTACATTAGGGTGGTCCTTAGTTATAGGTAAAGAAAAACATTTTTTTGGATTTCTCACCCCAGAGAACTTTGATCAAAAAAGCTTCGTTATATAGAGGGAATAAAAATACATTTAATTTTACGTTATATCATAAAATTATAAAGGAAACGACAGTTTTATTCGTTGTATCAAGATTTTTATTAAATTGAACTTCGTTATTCCGCGAGTGGATTGTATAAGTATTACGATTACATTTTATACTTATCAGCTAAATTGAAAATATGTCAACAATTTGACATAACTTAACAAAAAATAAGAATCCTCTTTAAATACCGAAAAATGTATTACTATATAATACAACTTTTTTTAACTATTATTAATTAAACTACATAAATTTTAAAACTTTTTTCCAACCAATCTGCATAATATTACTATAATATAATAGTAAATAATATAATAAATAGTTATAATATATTATAACTCTAATATCTATGTATAAATATATTTATTGATAATCGTAACAATTTTGGAAAACACCATTTAACTTGAATATTTCTATACATTTGAGTAAATGTTATCAATCACAAAATAGTAGGTTATAATGCATACGGGAATTGAATTTGTATTCTGTATTATACATGTTTTCTTCCTTTTTCAATCTTATAATACTCGGATGATATACTATTCAAAATCGCAAAATTTCGGTGATAAAAATCACAAATTTAGGTTGGAATATACATATGTATATAAGTAAAATAAAAAAATCCTAAACCAAATTTAAATTGCTTTAATTAAAAGTTGTTCAGGTTTCGTGGCCCGGATTAAGTAGACCATTATGGACTAATTTTTTACATGAATAATTTAAAATGAAAGACACAAAATATAAACGATGTACTTTTTTTTTTCGAATTGCATCTAAAATTAATTATTTTGTATTTTCATAATATACATTTTCGTACTGTTGAAAAACTGTTATTTAATATTAAAAATAATCTAAAACGAATATTTAACCAAAAAGAAAAAACAATTATAACAATAACCTTTTAAAAAGTTACTTGTATAATTTGGTATAATTATTACTTGTATCACACACATAGTTACTAATCAACTAGTCAATAATGAAAAATTGTCATTAACATTTGTATGGAAAAAAAATTAGATAACATCTTTATAGGTGTGCATAAAGGTCATATGTGTAGTTTTAAATAATATTGTACATATTCCGTTAGTTATGATATAATTGTGTATTTAATTACCATTTCCATTACCATATAATACGGTTAAGGTTAGGCAGTACAAAACGTTTTTTATAACCTTCACTCGCCTTACGCTTACACCCGAAATGGATCCAAAGGGGAAAATTACCCCTCTTATCTTCCCCATTCTCAAAAAAGAAACCTTTGGAATTCAAGACATTTTGGTAACTTTAGATGTACCAACCACGGCTTAAAATATACTTAAAATTAATTAAATAGATTAAAAAATTAAAATATATTTTAAATCGTGGTGCAAACCGAGGACTTGTCATCTCAAATGCGTGCCTTTTAAAAATCCCTTCCTCTGTTATTTCTTTCTTCATCCACCCCTCGCTTGCATGATATTACAGGTATGCTTTTATGATAAAAACGACTAGCATTTTTGTACAATATCGATCAGCAATACCTAACATTAAGATCACAATGAATCTATCAATTGGCGATAGACGGATAGTCGAACGTTGTAAGCAAATGTGTCACCATCGCTGTTGAAAGAATAAAACACAAATTTAATTCAATATTCTTAAATTTTCAAGTAATATATTAATTACTTTTAAAGTTTTGTATAATTGTTTCGTAAACATTGATTTATAATATGAGCACTATATCGGTTGTTCATCGTATGTTTGAAACGATACTCTCTTCCCTTAGGCTACGGTTTACTTAATTTTATTCTGAACTACATGTATGCGCTTAATCCCCAAGTCGGCCAGTCCTGGTAATTCAACGAATAAACTTTTTACATTATTACATATTACACGTCGAAAACACTTTATGTATAATTTAAATTTTAGGCCCTATCAAAAAACTGTTTTTTTTTTTTTTTTTTTGACTCCGTAAACATCACGTTTATTTAATTTTCGAATTTTGTGAAATATTATACTGCTCTCATCAACTTTTTAAGTACTAAAAGATTTTATGACTATTTTATTTAACTTTTATATATATGTATAAGCTTAGATATAGTTTTATTTATTTTATTTTTTAGCTTAAACTTTCGAATTTTTTTTCACTTTTTCTTTATGTAAAAGACTTCTGGAGTTATTGACTAATATTTTAACAAGATATTAAGTAATTTAAATTCCAACCTAAGATTATTTTAAAAAATAAAAATAAGTTTTGTTCTCATAATAACTGCAACATGAAGTTAATACACATTTACTGTCACGCAAAATTGTTATTCATTTATACATAATTCCATATAGCAGACCCTGCACGATCAATAATATTGCACAATAATTGATGTTGCGCAATATTATTGACAGTTTAGAATATATATTAAAGGATTGTAAAATTTATTGAAGAAATCACACAAGGTTGGACATTATTTGCACTATACACAATATTACGTTTTATACGCAAAATCATAATGTTATAGGTAAATTCATAAAATTTCAATAAATTCTCAAAATATGTAGCATCCATTTGCAAAAAATTCTTTTAGTTATCTGGTTCAGTAATTCGTAAAAAGTTCAATATTTTTCTATGAATTTATTGTGTTCTTTATTTATACCACTCTTTCATTCAACGTTTTCTTTTTCTTTCTTTTTTTTTTTATATATTTATTTCTTTTTTTCAGGCTAATATTGGTTGAGTCCAAAGCTACCGTAAATAATTCAATATCATTAAGACACATTTTTAAAATAATAAAAATTTATAACTGTTGGTAAATGCTACTATACTGACGCCATTAAATATGCATAAGTCGTACATTAGGACATGGCTAATACATAAATATTTTTCAACTCTATATTGAGTAATATTATAAATTAATAATTTAATTGACTCATTATTATTGATTCTGTAGGGTCCACTTAAAATATTATTTTTTTGTGTTATACAAACAAAATAACTCTTAGAAAATCACAAAAATCATAATACAACATAGATTGAGTGTACAGTTTTAATATTGTAGTATTGAGTTATACGAGTATATGATAGCTTATGCATTAGTAATTGGTAACAAAGTTCACTTGTAATACTTTTCGAATTTGCCAATTTTATATAGGAAAATATAAAAATATAAAGTGCTAAAACAAATAAAAATGTTAAGATTTAACAGATTTATGATATTACATAAACTACAATAATTTATTATGTTCGATAAACACTTTGAAATTAATTTTATGATTTTTAGTTTATCTACAGTTAAATAGTTTAAGTACCTGTATATGTTTTTGATATTTAAATACGGTATTAGTACGGTATCGAGTCAAAAACACTTAATGGTTATTCATAAAGCAATAACGTATTACATAAATTTAATTTTTAGCCGTTTTCTTAAAAAATATATATAACACAGCTAGAAACTATAAAATTGCATACGTTTTTTAACAAATATTTAAGTGTACGATAAGTCTCATTCTTAATGTTTTTATTTTTAGTTTTCGGCAATTAAAACATCGTTTTAACTTTTTTAACCTTAATTTAAGATTATTCTTAGTTATGTATTAATACTATTACTAGGGAACGGATTTAAATTTAGTAAAAAATTAAAAATAATTAAATATATATTTGTTTATTACTTCATAAATATTTATTTATAATATTGAAATATTGAAATTGAAAATAAGATATAATTCACTATAGTTTATAAATAATACATAATTCGAAAATAAAAATGTTTATTCTGAATCATCCAAATATTTTTCATGGGAGAAACAATTAGAAACGACATATAATTTGATATTTTCAAATTTTAAATTACGGCGATTCGATCTTAGTATTGCTTTATAACTGCTAAATTATTTCTCCACATCAACGAAAGTGACAGGTGCATATTTCAAACAGGTTAATTCTTTTGGACTGTATTTCTAAATTGTTTTATGGAGTTTTTTTTTATAGTATTTCTCTATCGACTTTACAACCTTAAATCCTGGGGTTTTTCCCAATATGTTTTGTAATTTAGAGTTTGTTAAAACTCCAATTTCTCCAGGAACGCGTTCTAATTGCTTAATGGCATTATATACTATTTCTAGGCTCTCGGTTAATGCCATTTTAGAATTTTCTAATTTTGAAATAGTATCAACTAAAATTCCAAAATTAGCGGAAATAAGTTATAAATTGTTTTGCAAGTTTTTTGAAATTTGTACTCACGTCCTAGATAAAATATTGTACAGACTTAATCATATATTTTCGTCCATCGTAAAATACCAAAATAAAAGCGGAAATTCTACAATAATATAGATTACGTATATTTATTACTAAAATATTTAAAATAAAATTAGCATGAGTTCATTCAAAATGAAATGAAACGTATACATATGTCAATAACTCTCCGATATTAAAACTACATAAAAATATTTATTCAAATTAAAATCCGTTCCCTAATTATTACTATTGCCCAACGCTTATAAATAATATCGATTTCCACCATAATATATTACATTTTTATACCTTTACTTAACTAATATCAAATTGGTTTTTATCATTATAACTATTAAAACTTTTTACCACTCAACCGTCATAAACAAGCATTCTACATGAAACATAAATGTTTCTGTAATAAATATATTTATTGCACGTTGAAATTATAAATAGAGAATGAACATGTTAGAAATTGATTTAGAAAAAAAATATTCAGAAATTGATTTTTTTCATAATATTATGAAAGAAAAAATCGATTTTCTGTTTTCCCAAACACTTTCAAAGTGTCCTATCCTACAAAAAACTCGTACCTGCCCTATGTCTATGAATTATTTATAATTTGGATATTTTTTATCGTCACAGTTTATTGATGAATATTTCGTATAACACCACATCGTCACAATTCACCATGTTCTTTAAATAAAATCATTTATCTAATTTTATTTCTTATTTTACGCAGCAAGGAAGAACGCCACTACACTCGGCGTGCGAAAAAGGACATGTAGACGTGGTTGACTTTTTGCTCGGACATGGTGCCGATATGTTGGCGAAGGACGAAGAACAAAACAGTCCTCTGCACGTAGCCGTTGAAAACAAACAAACGCTTGTCGTGCAAATGTTATTAGAAGCAGGAAATCCGACGAACCTGGAGAATAGCGTAAGATAATTGTAATTTTTTTCTTGGCGCTTTCAACACATTTCAATGGTATAATAGTACGAGTCCATTTATCCACTGGAACAATTAATCTTAATAGCATCGCGACAATGAATCGATTGTTGAAATACACTTTTCTGCGATACATCGCATTTTGTCCTGAACACAATATTTCTAACTAAATTCGCAACAAATTGTATTCTGCTTAACCTTAAAATATCGATTTTAAATATATTATTATATCACCGTACTTAAATATAAAACAAATATACAATTCTTCTACCGTATAGTATTTTACGGGACCGTATAATATGCACTACGACAGGGATTTTTTTTTTCTTCAACTACAACTCGACGTTATTGTTACCTATCATCCTATGGGTTTTCTGTGTTGACGTTCTCGTACAGCGACGTAACAAAGAGTGTTGCCCCGAGGACCGTTTTTTAAATTATTCTGTCATCTATTTGAATATGATTTGTTTTTCCAAACGGGTCAATATGAAAAATTCAAAATACATTACACAATACTACACTCAATGCGATATGGGAACAACAATAAAAAAAATATATAATAATATAAACCAATACTGTTAGACTTAGGTGTACACGTATATTCTCAGACATCATACGATGTACATAAACTACGGAAAGCATCTAAACCGCACTTGAGTTTTTAAGAGTATATCCGTCTCAGTGATTTCGTTGTAAACCGTCATGTAATGTTTTTCGAGTTTTCTTGTATACTATATCTACTCTAGTACATATTATAGGTACTTCGTTTTATTTCCGCAGCGAAAAGCGAAATTATTCTCATCATTATCTTAAGAAACGGCAAGGAATAATAAATTAAACCTTAAACGAATCTTAATAAATTACTATTTTTTTTTTAAATAAAAACAATTTAATTTCCCAAATAATCTACGAAGGGAATATTTCTATTCACTAGACGCGTCTTGTTGAATAGAAAAAATATGGTTATTAATTAATTATTAAACATCAATTTCCTCGAATACGTACTTCTACAATGTTTTGTATCATAAATATTTAGCTTATGTATACACATATGTATCACAATGTTATTAAAATCATTTATTCATTTTGTTTTTTTAATTTAATAATATAGGTACCCTACGAGTTCGTATAACGAATAATTAAAAATTAAATATTTAATTCATAATCTTCTTTCTATTAGTTTTTATGTTCAAAAAAATAAATAATAAAACTATTTAACAAAAAAATATAATAAATAAGTACAGCGACGTATTTTCAGAAGGGGTAGAGGTTGCAGGTCTCAAACTCCTGTAGAAAAAAAAGGTAGGTTACAGTTAACGATGTCATCAAGAAAAAGAAACTATATAATAACCACTGAAAAAATTATTGATGAACTGGGGAAAAAAAGACGTTTAACTTTTTTATTATAAATAACTCTTCGCTTGTATTTATAATAATAATTATTAATAATAAAAATAATAAAATAATAATTATTAATTTATACCCATATATATTTATTATAATACTTGTATTATAAAATCACTTATTTTTTAGAAAAATGTTAAACCTTACCCCTCACACAAAAAAATTGAAAATACGCCATTGCATAAGCAAATTCTATAATCGAGTATAATCTTCAAAGAACAATTTATTCATAATATTTGTTAAAACGTCCCGTGCACATAAATTGATATTATTTTAAGTATATTAGTCACTTTAGCGTAAATCAAAAACAAAAATTTATTGTTTTCAAAAATATATCTTTACAGAATATAAATATTTTAAAATATATTTACTAAGATTTACGAAATATTTTAGATATGTGTGTAGTGTAAAAATACGGCATTTACTAATAAGAGTATGCGTTTGTCTCGTATGATATTTTCAAATCTAAACAATCAAAACTAATAATTCTATCAAAATAAATATTTGAATAACATGATTAAAACATTTTTTTTTTTTTTTTTTTTTAATTCACAGAAAATTAAACTTAAAACATTTATAAGACTTATTCATCAAAATGTTTGATATGTATATAATATAATTTAAGTTTAGAATTGCTGGAAGACGAAAAAATAAACAACTAGATTTGCACTTAAACTTACGCATAATTTAAAAATTATAAAAAATAGAAACTCTTAAATACTATTTAACTGTTTTTGATGTATATTAAAATAAAATAACAGTATTAAAATACATAATAAGTAATATTTTCTAACTTAATCTAAATATAACTTATTTAACGTAGAAATTAGATAAAATTTAAATCAGTAGACGTGAAGCTTTTGTAACTTTCCATCAACCGAAAATAATGCGTTTATATTATATATATATAATAAATTTAAAAAACGCTTCATTGAAAAACGAATACATTTTTCATATTTTTCAAAATCAAAACATCTATCCAATACATGTTACAAGAATAAAACGTCGATACGCTTGTCACATTAAAGCCTCTAGGCTTCAAATTTCACGGCAAATAAAATATTATTTTAAAACAACATATATTATTTCAAATAACAAATGTCACAAAAATGATAGACGGCATTTTTTATTTTTTATGATAATTTTATCAAATTTTGATTTTAAAAGGCAAATATTTAACACAAATTTCCAAACATGGAATAAAAATGTTAATAAAGTTTTAGATTAATTAATTATAATCAAAGTATACATGGGCTTTTTGTAGTCCCATCACTATATTATATTAAAGTTATTAGTATGTTTGTCGTCATTAAATTAGTACTTTTACTGTTAATATATAAACTAAATATATATATTCATAAACACAATTTACTGCTAGTACTTATTTGAGCTATATAATGTAAAAACTAGTTTTCTTGGCAATGTAAAAATACATCCCTATAAACATTGTTTACATCTTACATTAAAAGTTGCATTATGCGTTTAACTACAAATATGTTTGAAAATTGAAAATCTTCGTTAAACTAGTGACATATCACTAAAACATATTTTATGGTTTTTAACAAAAATGTTAAATCATCGACCAATTCGAGTATTATTAAATACTTGTAGATTAGAGTATCAAATAACAGTAAGGCAGCACTATTTTCACAAAATATTAGTGCACTACTCGTCTAAACTAACCTAATCTTAACGTTAAATACTCATAAATAAATAATCATGATGAGTGACTACCATGGGGTCATATATATTAATATCTTAACAATTACAAATGTAAATTATAATTTTTACTATCTGGAAAAAATTAAAAACTAAATTGACAATATTGTAGAAAATTCAGAACACCACCAAATGCAATTAACTAATCGATAGAACCATAATGTTACACCAACCTATAACCAGCCAAACGTATCTCTGCATTGTGTATATTAAAAATGCATTTTTGTACGCGTCATTTTGAAATATGGGATGTTAATTGAAAATTAAATGTGTGTTGACTGTGTATCTAGAAAGGACTGACCGCGTTGCACATAGCCAGTAGCCACGGATGCCGGGGAATAGTGGAAATGCTTTTATCGGCCGACTGCGACATCGACCGGCAAAGCAAGGTAAATAAAATGACAGGCATCAATAAGTACCTACGTAATCATAGTAACATGTGTGATCAACTATTAAAATAAACTACGTTCCGAACATTGACAGAACGGAAACACACCTCTACACATGGCTTGTTTGTCGAATAATGTAGTGATTGCCGAAATACTGATTGCCAAGGGAGCAGATCTCAATGCCTTGAACACGGTAAGCAAATAAAGCAAATAATAATAATATATTACTCGACGAGACGTACCTACCTCGGTCGTACGTTTATACATACATCGAGTCGGTTGGAAAACGAAATACATAATATATGATTTTCTTTTTTATTTGATTTTTTTTTTCTTGTGTGCGTGACTTGTTCCAGAGGTTGCAATCACCTATTCACATAGCAGCAGAACAAGGATATTCAGAAATATGTAAGCTACTTCTTAGTGCCGGGGCCAACATCGAACAACGTGAACAGGTTAATACGAACGCTGAAACGGCTATCGAACGATTGAGAACATTATACCTTTTTGGCCGAACGATTGAGAACACTTAAAATTAACAAAGAACTTAGCGCTGACCCCAAAAAAATACTCAAAAAACGATACGATTGAGAACGGATTTATGTGCAACGTTGCCATAGTTTGCCATATAATTGATTTGGCTTTTGGAAAATTCAGTATACGTACAATAAATATTCTTGAAAAAATAATATGTAACAAATCATTTAAATAAAAATTAAAAATATATAGGACTTATAAAAATATCTAATACCTGTATAATGTAACTTATAAAATTATGAAGTATATATGTATAAAAATGAAATAATTACATATTATGTAGAACTTATAAAATTATGAAATATATTGACGAATAGTTTATGCGACGACTGTAAAGCCTAACCGTCATTCTCTCATATCTAGTATCTAAGTTACTATTAACATCCAGCTAATCCGATAAAAGTTTGATAAATATCAACAGATTATTGTGCTCATATTATCGATTGATTACATTTGACAACGTTGGAAAAAAAAACTCGACCATTCTCAATCGTCTTACCAAAAACAACGTTCTTAATCGTATTTTACCGGCTGAAACATGTAAACGTTTTATTATTAATATTAATCAAATACAGTCAAGTTTACAACCTTGTTTGTTGTTATTCTCAAGTTCCGTCCGAAAAATAAAATGACAAATCAAATTTAATGGGAAATAGAAATAGGAAAAATATCCCATCTGAAATACTACCACAAAAAAATTAATACCATTAATTATGTGTGTGATATGACTGTACTTAATTAATAATCAATATAATTTATACGAATAGCATAAATGTATAGTTATGATTGTTAATACTTAATAAATTAATGAGAATTAATAACTACGTTCACATAAAAATCTTCAAGCTACAGTTAAGTACGCATTAACCATAAGATAATAAATATATATTGTGATTTATATCAGAGGCGGCCAAACTTTTTTCGGTCACGATCTACTAAAAATATACTTGACATTTGAAGATCGACTTGGAAAATTTTTTTATTAACCAGAATAAAAGATAAAACTATACAGATAAAATTTATCGACAATTTGTTCATAACCACCACGATTAATTTTCGTGCACGTGGCCTAAAAATAAATTCTAACATGATCGATTCTGAGATCGTCCGCGATCGACTATTTGGCCGCCCCTGATTTATATCATATGCTATGGGAAATTCGACATACCTACACCGAAGAAGTATGTAGACTTGTTTTTATTGGATAATTTTTCTTTCGGGTATTTTTCTTTTTCTTTTTTCTTTTTCGTAATACCGATAGTATTTTTCGTTTATTGTGAGAAACCACCGATATCAAATTTGAAATATCCATCAAGGAAATGTATTTCCGATTATTTTGACCTTAAAACTAAAAGTTTAACAACACTACTTGCAGTTTGTGACTGTAGAATATTATTATTATATTACACACACAATACCTTCTGCTAAATTAAATATACTATTATTTACATAAAATGTACGATGTCAATTAAATTGTTCGCAAACTTAATTTCGACTGATTAAGAATAAGCACTATGTCATACATTGAAATTTTTGTTTACATTGTATTAAATAAATTAGAAATAACACTAATGTTTTTAAAGCTCAATTATCATAACATTAAATTATTAATATATGTAAAATAGGATTCATATATTTTTTTATCACAGGGAGGTAAAACACCGCTATATATAGCAGCTAGAGGAAGTTTCACTGCCATAGTGGATATGATCATAAAAACCGCTCGATTAGAATACACACCTAAGGTATATCGAAGTACAATTGTTTGACAGACTGTAAACTATTTGATCGTTGCCCTCTTTGTTGATTATTGTTAACGGTTGAATTTTTGTTCACGCGTAGAAAAGAACTAGGCCGAAAACGCCAGAAGAACGAAGGAAATGGAAGTGTAATCCGGATCTGGACGTCTCGATAGCGCTACAAGAGACCGATCAAAATCTAGAAATGATACTACGAAAGTTAGCCCATAAGCAACTAAGTCCTGGCGAATGGAAAAAATTGGCTCACTTGTGGGCATTCACAGACGAACAAATCAAAGCGATCGAACACCAATATATAGGTGATATGTCGTATGATTTTTTAACTATTTATAATATTCCCGTTAATTTTGATAATGCATAAATAATAATCGTTAGGTTAATCAATCTTTTTTTTATTTTTAGTTTTGAACATTTTACAATCATCTGATTATTTCTCTAAAACATCACTCAAACACAACATCATTATGTCTTTCAAAACTCTCTATGTAGCGAAAAAATGTATTGATTTTACAATTATATTTTATATTTCTTCTTTTCTTGTAGCCAATTTTTAGGATAGTAAATTAGCACTAAAAGTTTCATACAGCAACTGTTAGATCGAAAATTGGACGCAGATGGTACTTGAAATATATCGTTTTTCGATGTTCTCGGTAATTTTTCTGAGTTAAGAAAAACTTTGAATTTTTGTTTGCAGCCATTTATATTTTATGTATTTATTATTTTTTAAAAAAATAAGTCATTTAGTTTTTTACAATCGAAAAACTTTATGCGCATTTCACTCTAAGCCAGTGTCAAAAAAATTGGAAGCTTTATATGGGCGTTTAGCTTTATTTTTTCCCCCATCAAAATACGAAAGTAATCGTGCAATATATAGTCACAAGCACCTTAACCGTTATTTTCCCGCGTTATTTCCTAACACCCCACCAAACATCAGCACATAAAGATTTGGACGTGCTTGGGAAGAAGACGATTATGCTGTATAATATAGCGATTCAATAAGTAATTTATTTTATTTTTAATAATATCATTATTTTTCAATTTAAGACCTTTAAGTACTTGCTGAATAGTTAATAAATATGCAAAAACTAAAAACGATGTGTTCATTTTGGCGGTCAAGGCTGATCTAGGAGATACATAAAGCTTGTAACATATTATCCAAATCACCGATGTTAAAGTTTATACGCATATTGTATTGTTTCAATGCATTATAAATACCCAACTCGAGATTATATCTCGTGAACAAATATTACACATAACAAACGCATAACTAACACTAACACACTGACGCATCATTAACGCAATAAAATTAGTTTATCGTTTATATCTTTAACAATATCGCGAAATTATTTACGATAACATTGGTACGAATTCGGAAGTGCAAAGAAAGCTTGTTTTAGCTCTCCGACTCCCGTTTAATAATACGAATCATATAATTACATATTCCCATAAAATTCTCCGAAATGTATTTAGTGCTTACAAGGCCACATTATTATGTTGAATGATGTACGCTAATATTACAAAACGAACTTTATTTGATTTATTTTATAATATGTATTCAATGTAAAATATTTAACTTAATGGTACACAACTAATTAACGATTTTAGCATTTCGTTTACAGGTCCGTCCAGTTACAAACAACACGGCTATAGAATGTTAAGAATTTGGGTGGACAGTCTAGGGCCTGATCTTGATCCAATAGAGGAACTAATCGACAGCCTAAACACAATCGAAAAGAAAAATTTAGCAGGTAATATGCAATTCTCTTACATACAAAACGAGTTCTATAATATAGTTATAATCGTGTTCCATATCTTTGAAAACCAAATAAGTTAATTGCATTATTTATTACGATCGAAAATCACTCATAACTACAAAATACGTTTTCCGTGCCGTGATCTTTTTTTTTATTATAAATTTAATGTGATTCGTGAACTTTAGATCGAGAAACGATATCCCGTACACTAAATTTAAGATTATTAATTTAAATTCTTAGTCATAAATTTATTTATTTTTTAAATCACAGTAATATATTGAAATTCCTGTGTAAAATTCTTTCATCTATCACTAAATAATTAAAAAAATTGTTTTCTTTTACATTCTGTTTAAACATTAAATGTTAATATGCTACAAAACATATACATGCGCATACGTATCCTAAATCTCAAATCATATATGATAGTTATATGTATTTCCTTTGTTGAAATAAAATATTTAATCCACTATTACAGTATATTATATAGTACTTATATATAATAATAGTTATAAATATATGTGTTACTGAAAAAGTATACAATATGGATATTTTCTACAATGCCTTTATATATATAATGTACAATATTTCATACCATGTATAATCAGTGGTACACACTGGAGAGTTCAAGGATAATAGCTGCTACCCCTGATTTTTTGATTATTGGATGGACCCCTGACACCAAAATATCCACATAATAAGTCTACTACGTATAAAATTTTTAAAAATAAACTATAAAATAATATAGCCATTTGACAATTAGCTTATATAAATATAACTGACTAAATACTAATGAGTATCTTATCGTCCATAATATCACAGACAAATAAAAACATTTGTCAATAAGAGCAGCATATTATTAAATATTTTATTATATTAATTTATATTTGTTTATAACCGAGTCCCAATGTGCATAAATGTAATTATTAAACTTTAATAATAGTTATTGTTTATTGCATAAATTGTGTTTGTAGTAAAAATTTGTATCAAATATTTTCTTTTTCTTCCTTCGCCTTTTTTCCAACTATTTTGGGTCGGTTACCCTTGTCCTAAACTTTCACTTGCCTTGATTTTCTACATTCCTTACGCACACACCAACAGCTCTCATATCATTCTCAATTGTATCCAACCATTACTTTTTTGGTCTTCCTCTTTTCCCTTCAACGTTCATTTTAATAACAACTCTTACTGCATTTGTTTCCTCTCGTTTTATCACACGCCAAAATCATCTCAGTCTATTTTCTCTCATCTTGTCTACTATAAACGCTACACCAGTATTACCTCTCACATATTCCTTCCTTATTCTATCTTCTCTTGTCCCTCCACTCATCCATCTAAGCATTCTCATATCCGCTATACTCATACTCTATTCTATTCTCCTGTTGACCCCCCCCCCCCCCAACACTCTGAACCATATAGCATAGTTGATTTCACTATTTTCTGTAAAATTTTATCCTACATAGGTATTTAAATATAATTATTAGGGTGGTCCTTAGCTATAGATGAAGACATTTTTTTTTTAATATTTTTGATATCTCACCCCTTCATTTTGTTTATTACTGTAATAAAATAATTCTGGTTAAATTTGGTCATGATTACTCACCGCTTTCACGTGCCCCAAGAGGATTAAATATTAATGAAAAATGATTGTTTTGTCATTTTTTTGACTATATTCAAAAAAATATTGCAATTATCATAAAAAAGTAAAAGACATATATTATAGATATTTATATTTTTAATAAAAAAATATACTTATACAATTTCTCATAAATCTATTAATTCCCAAGAAAAATTATAAAATATCGAATATTTTAATGATTTAAAAAATACAATTTTTTACAGTTATTTAAATATATTAAAATAATAGTTAATGATACGACAAAATATCTTATATTCAATTGATAAATAATTTGATTTCCTAAAAAATTTAATTAGCATAAATTTCATTGGATTGACTGTTTTATTGTAACAGTCAGGTTAACGTAAAAAAATGTAATGTATCTAAAATGTTATTATGTTAATTCAATAGTTTCATTAATAATACATGTTTTAATATAATACAGTTTATATAATGTCATAAATATATTATTATTATTATCTATTATTTGTTATTTCATAAGAAAAATTATATGATAGCAATTATTATTATAATTTTTTTTACATAGTTGATTTCTTTCAGTTATTTTAAAGATATTGAACAAGGTGGTTTTTTACAATCTGAGAATCATCGACGATACTCACACACTACTTGCAGTAAATATTGTTTCTGATCTTCGCTTTTAGTTATTAACTTGCTATAATCTTCAATTAATTTTACGCCTTGCTCCGCAATATCATTAACTACAGTTAAGTTATTTACTAATTCTTTTCCTTTTATATATTGATTATTTTGATTTTATGAATATGATTTTATATAACATTTTCATTCCACAATTTCGGATATAAATCTAACAAGTCCAACATCATACCAAATCTATTAAAAAAAAATTCCTAGATTGGACTGATATAAAATTATCGATATCTTTATTAGCATAATTGTATATTTTATTTGATTATAAAATTATTCGTTTTTTTTATTCTGACTTGACATCAAAAGTCTTCATTGCTTTAACCATTTTTGCCTTTGTTTTCAGTGATACATTGTCACCGAAAAATACTAATGATGTTATTTCTGGTGTTAAGTATCACAAATTACTTCACATTTTTTTTAATGTTCATTTGGAAATTTATATATCAATGATCTCGTACAATATTAGCTCTTTAATAAATTTTAAGTCCATATTTGGTGCCAGAGCAGCAGCTGAAGCACAATATAACTTCAAGTATATGATGTCTACATGGTAAATATAGTATATCACGTTCTAGCCGTTGCTCTAATAATATACAAATGCCTTTTAGTCAACTCATGATGGATGCGGTTGCATCACAACATAAAGCTTGTATGTTTTCGGTTAAACCTCAATTTTCAAGAGCCTGCTATTGCTTGGTTTTGTCTAGTACCAGATATAAATTCTAGTACACCAAGCAGATACTCATTGCATTTAAATGATATAACTATTGGTATTCCTATAGGCGGTCAATCATTTTTTTTCCGGATAGTGAGGGAAGAAGTTTATCATCCCATAATCTTAACTGTAACATATTATCCGATTCCGATACAACTATTAGGTATAAAATATTATCTACTCATAGACAATGTATTATTATCTTAAAATGTGTTATTTATGAAACTATTGAGTTACGACAGTAACATTTTAGCATGGCACTTTCAATTTACACAGTATTTCAAAAATACAAATATTAAAAATTCATATAATTTTATAAGCTCTAAATAATAACAAATTTACAATAATAATAATATAATAATAAAAAATTAATTTTTTTAAATAAATAAAATATTCAATATTATCTATATCATTTTTCTTATGAAATAATAAATAATAGATAGTAATAGATTTATATACATATATATATATATAATTTACCAGATGCGTATACAATGGAGGGGGAGATAGGTTAAACCCCCTCCTCGAAATTCAGAAAAATTATTAAATATGTTTTTATAGATTAAAAGTGGTTTTTAGGTAATATAAGTATGAACATTTACAACCTAAAACCCTCCTAAAATATATTTTTCTGTACACGCCTGTAATCTACATTCTATGATCCATTTTTATAAGATAAATTGATGGTTTTTGATAACATATATTACATATTTCCAATAAAAATCGTTTTAAATAAAAAAATTCAATATTTTCTGCCATTACCCAATTTTTTTTCGCGTACTCCAGTTTGGACCGCTGATCTAATCTATCATGCCTGACCATTTTTGTGAATTTCCACGGTATACAGCTGCTCAAAGAAGTAAAATCAACAACAAAATCTACCAGAAGTATCTTATCCGCCATAATTCTACTTTGATTTAAATATGCTACCTGCAAACAAAAAGTGTCTTCAATTGTTTTTTTTTTTTTTTATTATTGCCGTGGAATGTACTCGTATATATATATATATTTTACGTATTTGAAAAATGTTACGAATTTATTTTCAGTGGCTCTGCTTGTTTCAACAATGTTGAATTTATTTTTGACGTGTCTCCAATGTTTTTCTATTGTTTACGTTTCCGCACTACTACAGTTATCGGGTCAGCAACAATTTCCGAGCTATTAACCACCCCTTGGACAAATTCATTTTCATTTAAAGTTTATTATGTACGTCATAACATATCGGAAGTAGTACTGTGTACCAATGGTGCAACCAGGATTTATTTTTTGAGGGGGGAAGATTATACATTTGAAAATAATTAAATTTCAAAAGGCGTTTGATAGAGAGAATCGAGTAAGATTAAGTTAACTAATATTTCGGTGGAGAGGGGTTACAACCCCCAATCCCCCATATTTGCGCAACTTCTGTGTATAACTTAATCAAATACAATTTATAGTAATTAGTAAGATATTCCGATCTCGCTTTTCTCCTTTGAAAATACATATTTTCAAGGAATAACACATAACCTTCAACGCAAACCAAAAATCGATGACTTTTAAGTTCTTTTTCCGTCATTTTGATTATTATTATTACATAATTTTCATCCGAACTCTATTTTCATCTTAGTGTGGTTTACGATTTCCAAGATGTATAATCTTCTATCTTATATTACCTCCTTCTTAAAACAATAGATTCGTTAATCGTACAATTATGCTAGAACCTTAATAATAGGACTATTAATAAAAGGACCTTCCACTGCCTTGCGTTGTGACACAACTTAAAAACATAAACTGACAGATTAATTTTATTTTTACAGTAAAAAAACTAATTTTATTTATAAAATTATAATAAGTATATACATTGCATAAGAAAAAAATTGTTTTAAACATTTTATGGAAGCCTAATCTTAATAAGTTTATAGACAACATACTTAACCACTAAATGTGTGTCAGATAGCATATTTAATGAGTATTACAATCATTATTATTTCGTTGCGATTAAAAAAATATATATATGATTACAATAATACAAGAGTAACTAATCTAAAATCTTAACGCGAACATTATGACGAAATCGACTACTCTGCAGCAATCTCCTACGATCGTTTAAATATTATTATTATTATTATTATTATTATTATTGCATAGTAGGTAGGTTCACCAAGTTTTGCCTACCGATAACTCATAAACAAAAGTAATCAAAACGAGGTCGGATCTAAAAATTAACGACCGATGGATATGTGTGTTTCCGGTAAATTTTGTATTCAATTATTATCCCCTTGGAATTAGTTAACCGTGAACTAACATATGCATAATATTCGCCAACGGTCCCCATTAGGGTGGGAGATATTCACCGAATAAATGTCGAAAAGACCAATGACATTATAAAGATGACATTTATTTTGTTGTTTTTGTAAAAATATGTTTGTTGTGTTCAGATGCAATCTGCAAGAAGCTAATGCGGCAGAAAGAAAAAAGTGAGAAAAAACCTGACGACAAGACCTGCGTCGTTTCTTGAACACGCACACACATGTATTTTTGTTTTATTTTTATTTTCAAAACAACTGCTGTATAAACAACCGGATGAAAAATTGAAAGTATAATATTCTACGTTTGTTGCAGTTCACGTGTTGAATATATAAATTATAGTATTTATTTTAAATGAAAAACTGGTGTTTAAAAACAACAACGTAATTTTTTCGAAAAAAAAAATCATTATTACCGTTCGGATTCGTCAACCATAGTCTGTAAATAATGACAATATATTATAATCGAATCAGGAACCGGAACCGTTTGAATTTATTGCCACCGGATCCGGTACAGGTTCTCAGAAAATAAAATAACTATTCCGATTCTTTGTTAAAAAAAAAAAAAAAGGGTACCAGTTTCTGTTATTAATAAAATATAAAATTATTTCTAATCTGGTGAGCATACTATAATATACCATCGTCCACTTGTTATAGTGCATTAAAATAGTAATATTGTTGTAGTAAACGAAAAATGATTTTACAATATATTGCACCAAACCAACGTAACCTCCTATGAACTATACAAAACACAGTGGTACTATTATCAAATCAAAAATTACAGTCACCATAATATTATTTTCGATTGACAAAACGTTTCACTTACGCATCGTTTTGCCATAATTACACACTATACTCCGTTCTCCGAGAGCAACTAGTTATCGCATTTTCACCACTTTTTAGCGCGTTGACTCTGCCGTCTCCATCTCTGATTTTCCCTACCACGTGGGGCTACCAATATGTGAACGAGCATAAACGATCGCGCTGAAAAGTGCTAGGAATACGCATAAATAGACGAGTTTTGATCGCTATCCAGTTCCGTTCTCTCGGCGAACAGAATATAACTATCTATTTTATTATTATCATCGCTTTATTTCGAAGACAATATAATGTTGAGTTGATTTTAATTATGGTATTTCACTGGTAAAGATATTTCCAAATAATTCTATTTTGTGATAAATATACATGTAATAAACACTTCAGAAGTATAATAATCTTAAATAGGTACTTATCCAGAATGCGATTTTTTATATATTTCTAGGTATAAATATTATGAGAATGGATCCCTGTTTATTTATAAATAAAGTAGTAATAACTTATAGTTCATGCTAAATAAAACTATTTTATTTTGGAACCTAAAAGAACCTTAAAAATTTAAAAATACCGGTTCTGTTCCGGTATTTAATTTACCGATATAAAGGTTTCGATTTCTACATTTTAAAATATTCCGTTTCCATAACCGCTTTTTTCGATTCGGTTTCTGTCCCTATATCGAATACTATGTAATATAATGATTTTTTTTTTCAAAAATATTTTTCGAACAAATTTTGCTCAATCAATATTTGCCGTCAAAATGTTATCGTCATCGTACAACGTTCATCGTTCACCAATCATTTTTAATCGATTTTTTACTTCCACAATCCGTCGTCTGCGCACGAAATCCGTTGGCATAGTTATAGTGATAATGTACTTTCATACACACGTGGTCGTTTGTGCGCACGAAAACATGTAATACGGATGCAGAGATAGTCGCTGTTAAAAAGTTTCTCTGGGTCCAAGGTAAATAAATAAAATTATGGGGGAAGGAGAGTAGAGATAAAAGGGTAAAAAACGTTGTATTTCAACTACTTATACATACAAACAATAATAATTGCTCCGAACAAATACGCGTCAGATAATATTATAAAACGCGGCGGAACTGCATACCGCGTGATAATTTCCGTATCATTTACTCCCACGCGAGTCGTCGTCCATATTTACCTAGAGTTTTCCCAGTTGTAATTCTCAACTCATATGCGAAACGTCTTTTACATTCTCAAAGGTACTATTACATTCGGAATATTTTACTCTTTTCTCTACCGATCAACTATATTCCGTTTCATCTCTTATATTCTCCGCTAAATACACAAACACAGACAAATCACCATAATACTATATTCAATATGTTTTTTTTCTCACGATACTCTTGATACAATATCAGTTTTATTTTATGGTAAAAAAATATCGGTAAAATTAAAAAAAAATGTAAATGATACTAAATATATATATAAATATCTTTATACATACATAATGTTCTACTTTAGATGAAAAATTAATTAATTACCGTTTCGTAAATAGAGCTACAAATTAGTGTACTACAATTTAAACCTGTCATAGACGCTTTTGATTTAGTTATTAAGTATTAATATCCGCTTAAATTAAGTACATGGAAATACAATACAATCTGATTTTGTATATGGATCAACATCAAAGTTTTCTGTGTTTGTGACTTCTATAGAAATAAACATTTTGGAATATTTAGTGTGTTAAGTACAATATCGGGTTAATTATTATTATCTGTGTCTAAATTATAATCACTAACAACATTTGATCTCTTAAGACTATTAATGATGACAGTTATTGTAATTTAGATTAGACTACTATACTTACATAATAGTGCTATACTTACATCATAGTTATAAGATGATTATACTACTAGTAAGTATATATTTTATTAAATTATATGTAGTTTAAACAATACTATTTTACTCGTATATTGATTTCATGTTGTTATTGTATTATAATTTGTAATTTAAATTAAGTTTTTTTCCTTGGTATATGTTTGTAAGTTATTTATAATAGGTTTAAGTAAATAAAAAAAAATTTTGCACATATTCTAAAATGTGTAACTTCTTCGAAATTAACTGTATGGAAAATTTTAATTAAAAAAAAAAAAAAAAACATCAAAATATCACCGTTAAATTTTGTATGTTTCGTGATTAATTTTTTTTATTTACCTATCTGCTTCTGTTAGTAAAAAATTCAATTTATTGTTATTCGATGACTTTTATTATTATCATATTGCCATGATACCATTTTTCGTTAATTTTTTTAATGACTTTATTTTCGAATCAGCCACTGTTAAAAATTATAATAAATATTTTGAAAATTGAGCAGTTTAAAAAGTATATTTTATCGTATTTTACATTCCCAAAGCAACACCTCCTACATTCATTTTTTTATAGGATTTCTGTCATTGGATGAACTCATAATGCACATTGTTTTTAATTTGTTTTTCTAATTTTCTTACTGTACAAAGATATATATAAATTGTAAATGTAACATTTTAAATTAAAAAATCGTGTAATTACTTTTTATTTTATATCGGTTAAGCACATTATTAATATTATTATTGTTAAGCATATTATTATCAGATAAATATAATCAAACCAATAACTTATCAAATCAATCAAAGAAATAACTCATACCATTTTATATTTATACATTAAAAACAGTTTAATCTTTTAGTTAAACATTTTTCACTAGTTTAACCATTAAATAATCCTAAAATTTTGGATTGAATATTTCAAACTAAATATTTTATGGTGTAATCATATGAACGATTTTAAAATACTGATGTATAATATTCTGAAAATATTTGTTCCACAACGTTAATAAATTCCTATTATATTATATAATTTCATAAAATAACATTAATATTTCATACTTTGTTGAACATTTCAAATATGTTGAACTATTTTTTAGAAATTAAATTTGAATATTGATTTAATTGATTTTCCAATCCTTATGGATTTTAAAAATAGATATAAACTTTACATTCCAGGGTGTTTTATCGTTTTCGCGTATATCATAAATATTATAGAATAATCTTCCATTCGTATATAAGTAATAAAAATATTGTTATTATTACTGTTATCATTATTAATTATTATTGTTGTTTTGAATATTTATCGAACTTTATAGAAGTAAAACATTTTTTTGTTTATATAACTTATAAACTGTGTGTATTAATTACTTATTTGTATATATTTAATTCCTTTAAAATAAAAAAAGTTGGTTTTATTAATTTTATTTTTACTATTTTAAAATTAAGAATCGTTTAACTTGAAATAAAATTTTACTTTTTTATGTTATTCGCCTTTTGTATATTACAATATATTTCTTTTGTGAAAATAAAAATAAAACTATTTAATTCTATTTATTTAATTGACATTGAAACCTACGATATAATAAACGAGTATATGTCCTATCAAGTGCCTTTTCATGTATAGAGTGGTCATAAAAAAAGTTTTTTCATTGCTCGAATTAACTTTAACTGGGTTGCTGCATAAAAATACATCTAAAATAGAAAAAGATTTTAAGCCATTCATTTACCACCTCACCATATACTTTTCTGACATCACACAATATTTTTTCCAAACGAAAATAGCGATATTTTTCTATAATAATTATTATTCTTATTATTATTACTTATGAGTTAGAAATATATCATAAAAATAAAAATAGTCAGATATTTGTAAATTTTTTAATAACTGTTATTGCTAAAAAAATAAACTATTTACTTTTGTTTAAATAACATTAATTATCGTAATTATTTATTGGTTTAAACTAATAACAATGGGGGAACAAATTTACAAACAAAATATGTACCTACGTACTACGTACATAGTATATAGGAACATGCGTGTTTCATTTTATTTAATCATAAAATAATACTATCTATAATCATTATTATTACCATTTCAGTAATAAATTAATAAATATCTACCTACTTCCTACGTAATGCAACTCAATAATATGATGGAAGCTATATAATAAACAACTATTATAGCTACTACTACTGCTTAAAATGTGCATTAACATTATTGTGTTCTAGTTTCAAACAATATAATAAATTCATATAATATATTAATCTTTGTACGTGTTGTCAGACTTAATTAATTTTTTTTGTTTTCACTTCCTTCATCGCATTACTTTTAATAAATTGAAAATCATTTGGCATTTTGAAAATAAAATAAATTTATTTTTATTTTTAAGTTCAATTAGAAATCAAAATAATAAGCCTATATTTGTTCTAGTAAATTTAATTTTAAATAAGGTATTTTCATTTATCATCAAAATACTCAGTTTTAATTCTTCATACATTTTTCAAATATTTTTTGTAGATGTCAACTTGATTGAATGATGAGAAGATGAAATTTGAGAATTTTTGATAAGCGTTGAACAATAAAATTGATAAAATTATTAATAAATTACTATTATTCATTGTAAGGGTTTCTAATAATCGAATGTGTATTAAACATTTTTACTCTTATATATATAATATAATAATAATAATAATCTTATATATATTATATATCATACAACTATTTGTTTATTTGTGCAAATATCGATTGGTCTTTTTTAGTATTTTAAGAAAAATAATATTATTCTACACACTGTCTCGTTTAAACTAGTTATAACGGACAAATTATGCGCGTAATAAATAATAATAATGTACATCAGTCAACGTACGTGATTTTTGCGATTACTTTTTATTCCTATACATTTATTTTTATTTATTTATTTATTTTTTTATCAGCTTTAAAGGCCATTAAGGCCCATTGCTGCAACACATACTTCCTTCCATCTCTCTCTATCCATTGCTACCTCCCTGTAGTTTTTAACTCCTAGCGCTGTTAGATCCTTCGAGACTTTATCAAACCATCGTTGTTTAGATCTGCCTAAGGACCTCTTTCTTAGTGATTTCCATTTTAGGATCTCCTTTGCAAACATGTTAAACCTTAGTATGTGATCTAGCCAGCTTAGTTTTTTGGACCTTTTACCCCAATCATATTTGGTTCTTCAAAGGCATTGTATACTTTTTCATTGACCTTATTTCATACCTTTGTGTTACATTATTTATTTTAGGACCACAAATCTTCAATAGAAACTTTATTTCTACTAAAGCTAATTTTCTCTCATCTTATTCTAGATGAGAATCGTAAAACGATTCACTATCGTTTATCTAGCTGGCTATAAGATTCTTCTTTAACTATATTTTCTTCTCTTCCGTCGGTGCGTAGCAATTGATCAGTGATACGCTTATCCATTTACATTCTATCTATAACCAGCATAATCACTCATTACGCGCTTCAAACTTTTTGATGTACAGTAACATGTCGTTTTTTACAACAAATCCCACTTCATACTCATGTTTATCTCTACAACTATTGCCTACTCCTGTCTATCTTAATTCTTGTATTGCTACTATATCTATTTTGTATTTTTCGATATTTGAAGTAGATAACTTCATTGCGCCTGTTGTATAAGCATGTGCACGTTCCAGATTCCAATACTCAACGCTTTCAACTTATTGGTCATCCGAGGCTGAGTATGTCTTGTCTAAGAACCATATTGGTTTTTACTAAGTTGGATGGCTAACCCCCATAATGGAGTGCCCGACTAGTGATCGTGGTGCTTCAGTTTCATGAACTTAGTGTCCACCTACTTACCTGAGACGATTCTGACATTCTTCAGACTGCACCACCACCTAACTGGGGTCCGCGAGATTGTCACACCCGTTATCCAATAAGGACACCCCAAGCGGTCTCCTATATATTATATTATATGTATATTAAAATAAATGAGATTTACATTTGCATAGCTAAGAGGTGTGGAGAAAGGAGAGTACATTTCTAATATACAAATGATAATTTCCTGTCAAAACTAATGGCTGGATTAAAACTCCAGGCATTATTTACACATGCGTAGTACGTAGATGAAAAAAAATCGTATACAAACAATACAGTAAAAAATTACTTTTAGCAACGAAGCCGTTCACGCTCGAAAAACGAAGGTATATTTTTACGCATAATTTAATTACAATAAGCCATATGGCTACAAAAAATTTATGAAATTTTTCATGCAAAACCATGAGAACCGTTAATTTTTTAATCCTAGAAGTAAGATTTTTTTTCAAACTTCGTGCTCTAAAGATAAGCATTAAATAAATGATTTATTTATTTATTTATTTTTTAAGAATTTCTCGGTGAGATGAGAGAATATTCCTACTATAATATGTGCAGTACTCATGGCAACAACTTTAATATTTAAATGTATTTCAATTAATCCTCAACTAATGAAATGTACTATACTGATGTACTAACATCTGTACGGAGGAGATGAACCTAAAATAAAATCCGTCATTTAAACTTAACCATTCAAACTTATATCTAATCCAAAAGCTTTATTTTTCTCAAAAGTAAAGAACTACAGCGCAAAAATCAAAATCACTCTATCCGACGATCGATTTTATTATAGTCGTTGCAGTTTTATAGCCGAAAATCCGATCATGCAAATCTTTATAAAACTCACAATTGATCATTTACTATTGGTTTTATAAACATATAAATACCAATTCGATGACAAATGATTTGTCAATTGCACAAAATATACAAGTTATGCAAGTTAGATCCCACGAATATTTGCCACTTTAAAGTGCGACGGGCGTAATGTAAACACCATTTATCCGTTCCACCCTACTATGGATTTGAAAATATAGTAAATCCTCGTGAAATAGTCTGCACAGCATACAACAACGTATATGAGATGTAAATGTGATTTTATTTAACATGTATTGACGTATTTATAAATTTCAGAATAAGGGCAACATATATTATTATATTATAATACACGAAACTTGAATTAATATAAACAAAAAAAAAAAATCTTAACTTTTTTTCTAGATTTAGAAGTAAATCTAAAATCATTGATAACATTTTCAAAGTCTAATGAAATGATTATTTCAGCTTCAATTAATAATACCACTAAATCTGAACAACGATATTTTTCCACTGTAAACCGTAAATAGTTTTTATTCTTTTTACTATTAAAAAGAACGTTCTGCGCCAATTTACACGAATTTACACAAAAAATGAATTTTTGAAATTTAGTTTTACGGTTATCATAGATCTTTCAGATTTAGTTTTATCCTCATTGTGTGTACTGCTTGCAAATTCTATCAGATGAATCTATGAAAGCTAATAAACTCAAAATACATCTTAACACAATTTATCCCATATTGGTTAATAAGCCATTGCTTCTGTGGAAAGAACATCAAAATAAAACGTATGTGATTTAACCATCCATTTAATATACTTACTGTTTATTTATAAAAAACTAGCAAGACATTATTTGATGTAGCTTGGAAAAACTATTTTATCTTAGACACTAAATAAAATAGCATAACATTGGAAAATAACTTATGAAACTAGCAGCAATTTCAATGGCTAGAATCGTTTGTGTACATAATGTAGGTAATAAGTTAGAATTAATTCTACTTTTTGGATAAAACTATTAAATGAAGGTTAGTTATAATGTCTGAAAATATTTCAAGATAGCTAATACATCAAGTGATTTCAACAAAAAAATGTTCAATTAAAATCGATAAATATCTAAAATGACGTCCAGCTAGTGGTATATATACATTATATAAGTTTTAACAATTATTTTGAAGAATTTATATTTTGTAAGTAGCTTTCAATAACTACATCTGACTTAGATATTTTTAAAAAAATTGATAATTTTTTTCGGAAAAATGACATATTTTGTACTGACTGTATTAGAATATGTTTTAATGGTGCACCGGCTATGCCTGGGAGTTTAAATGGATTATTGGAGAACAAATTATTTCTTGTGTCATGTCTTTGCGTGTAGAAATACATATATTCCTAAAAAAAAAAAAAAAACTACTCATTGGCTGAAAAAAGTAATGATTATGTGTCAATAGTTGGCTTTCTTAAGTGTTATTTTTGAACTGTTAAATGAGTTGAATTTTGCAATACAAGGAACAAATCCGACAATAATTAATATTGGTTAGAAATTATAAATTTAATTAGGTACTAGAATTACTATTTTTTATTTTAAATTTTTTGAGATCACGAATAGTTTAATTTCAAGTTTCAGGGTCACATTTATAAAAGTTTCGAAATCATTTGTCTATAGTCTAGTATGTTATATACGAAATAAATATTTGTCATCCTTATAAACTTTTATAACTTGCCGCCTCTCTGAGCAACAGGATCTGAGCAACCAAAGCCTCTATCTAAATACGTTCCTGCTAACACGGTATTATATAAAATAAATTAATATAATATATTATATTACATGTATATAGATGACTTCATATTATTTCAATAATGCAATCCATATCAAATGTAATTTATTTGAAGAATATAAAACTCGTGTGCGCATCAGAATATGGTTACATTCTGTTTGCATGAGTTGTTAAGCCAAAGAGTTGTTGTATTGTTAAGCCAACGTACAATTAAAAATTATTTACATATTTCCATTGAATTACTACTTAACTTATACAGGTTAATTTATCATATCTTAAAATACATCATATTATTTCAAAAAGATAAGTATAATGAAGGATTTATAGTTACACCATGAGTTTATACATATATATAAGTGACACTAGATGTGATCACGCATTCTTTGGCCCTAAATAAACAACATAAGGTATTTCATACTTTTTTTTATAAAGCGCTATATTTGATCGTAAAAAAATGAGAGTCCTCCATCGGTGTGAAAACATTTTATTCGCCTTTGATTTTACTAAAATATAAAAATAATAATCATATAAAAACTTTTTTCATAAAAACCAACCCATAAGCGTGTAAAAAAATTTTGATACCTATTTGTGAAAGAAAAATGAAGTTTAAACTTTGCATTTAATAGATACATTATACTATATTTATATAGCTAAGTATTTATTTATTTATTTTTATGTATAAACTATTTGTTTATTTCTTTTTATTTATTAGTTTACGTATATAAACCATTTACAATTTTTTTATTTTTATTTGATTTTTTTATTTTATTATTTATATAGTACTAGTATATAGTATTTATAAATATACATTTTATGTATGATAAATTATTAATATTTAGTTTCAATACAGGCATATTTATGTACACACCATATAAAATATTCAAATATTTGTATTTTTTATTTAAAACTTGATTTATTTTACACTAGCACTTATATAGGTAGTTCAATGTGTAGAATTTTTAACATTCATACACAATAATAATATTGCATATAAAGTATTATAAACTTTATTACAATATTTTTCCGTTAAAATTAAATAATACGGAATTCATTCAAAGCTTTTCTAACATTTTCTGCTGTAAAAATACCTTGACATATTAATAGCAATATTATAATCTGTGCGAACGTATGAAACTCAGAATTTAAACACATATTATATACACTAGAATAACTCGGATTGGTAATCATTAAGTACAACAATAATTATCACGAAAGAAAACCAAAACGTTATCCCATTGCATAATAAGATATTGTATAATACCTTCACAGTATAATATATTTCCATCAGTAACCATAGAAATGGCGACGATGCGAATAAGGTAACACGTACGCACGTGCATTTATAAATTGATTAATCTTTAAGCTTGTAAATCGAATTAATTTTGCAGGCTATTTCGCCTCGTATTTATTAGGTATCATTTGCGTCACTTTGGCAACTTGTAAGAACACCAAAATTAATGTGACATGGAGCAGTTGTCACAGTCGATCTTACAAAAGTGAAAATGTGTGTCTCAATTTAAAATTCGCATCTCCGACCGTGACCGTGACACTGATGTATAATAGGTACTGTATGAAACTGCATGGGTCAGTAGTGTTTACCTCGTATTTTATTTTTTTTCTAGTCCGTTATTTTTTTCTTTTAAAAATGTACTTGATATAAATCTTGACGGCTCAGCAAATAAACGACTATATAGTTTCTTTTATTTTCTTCCAACTTAGTTAACCAAAGAAAATATCCATGTGAATTATTCCTTTATCATGCTCCTGACCATCAGCCATCACCAAATTATGCTTTTTTTTTATCTTTTTTTAAAAATATATTCCATGTTCTATTACTACTAATTTTTTTTTTTATTATTATTATTTCAGAAATAATAACTCTTTAAAAGTAGAATGATTTATAACAAATCTTTACCAGAGATGGATCATGCAGATTAAAAGTAAATCGCAAGTATATTATAATGCATCCAATGAATTAGTTGCGAACAATAATAAATTATTGATCACAGATGAATTGATAGTCGTTGAATTGGTCACCGATGAATGAGCACAATGAGCAATATATATTACGATAATATCACTATTTGTAATTAACAGTACTTAAAATTCATGAATTGTTTACAATAAAGAGAATTAAGAATTTGAGATTTGTAACGTAATTTTTTAGATTCACATGAGGTTTTCTTTTACAAACATGTATGTTTGAGATTCAATAAGAATGTTTACTAATATGTTTTCTATGAATATATAATTATTCAACACAGTCTTCACTATTTATGCACCTAAGTTAAATAGTAGGCTGATTAAAACCTATGCTGGTTAGCTAGAAACAAGAAAGAGTGGAGAGTGTATATCTGACTGAAAAAATCAACCATAAAGTTAAAGACGAGAAGAAGAAAAAAATGAATTAGTTTACGATGATTATTCAATTTTTATAAATTTTTTATTTTTTTTTTATTTTACTTCCCATGTTCATTAATACATTAATCACCATCAAAATGATTTTACACCTGCTTCTTTAACCCTACAGAGGAGCGCAAGCAATTCTTATATACATTTAGATTTTTAATAACAACTTTCAACACATTACAATTTTTAACAACTTTCCGAATTCTCTGGACCCAGTAGATATTATAATATAATATAAAAGCAATGTATCATTAGTTATAATAAATAGTTATCGATTGCTGTCAATAACAGCCATCACATTGATGTGCGTTTAGACGTGACAATTTAGTTAGTGTTGGGTGATTCGACAAAAACTTGTACAATTCGCATATTAAAACAATGTAGGTAGGTACTGTAGGCACATCGGCCTGGGTATGGTAACCTGCAATGTCAATTTCAGCAGGATAAAGTACTGAGACGTTATCACGGTGGAAATATTAATACAATAGCAAAATATAATATGGACATTTTACTACTTCTTATAAGTATTGCCTCCTGTGTGCATTGCATTACATACGCATACAATTTAAATTGTATTTATGTAACATGAAAAATCGACAGAAACTCTAACTTAATATATTCGATTAATATATAAAACTCGATATTTTATTTTCTAGATTTATAATTTTCATTTTACATACTATAATTAAAATACTTTAAGCAGACAGAAAATTGATTTACAACCCCTAAACTCTGATCTGGTTCATTAAGATAATTACTCTAAAAGTTAAAATATTGAATAATACATTTATCCTACAACCCCTAGGTATCTCCATCAATTAACCAACATCCATCTAAAAAACAAGACTTATGATAATTCGATCGAATTTTAACTAAAAACTATGGATTTAATGTACTGTTTTTGACGTGAGTTTTTTCGATCAAAACCTGAAGCATCAAAAGTATAAAACTTCAAAAACAATGGAGTTGAAAAATATTTATGAATTATTTTTTTTTCTTTTTTAATTCAAATTTATTACTGTTTAAAAAAAAAAATACCGAATATATGATTGTTTTTCGCAAAATTTTTTGTCATGTGCAAACAAAATGTAATCGATACAATATTAATGTATAATAGGCAAGTCTGTTTCTACCAAAATCGTACCCTTCCCTTATCAACCAATTCTAAGTATAATTCTAAGATCAAAGTTCAAAGTCTTGTATTTAAATAAAATATTAAAATGTTGTATCTAAATTTTAAATTAACTTAACAAATTACACACATATATATATATAAGTACAAAAACAATTTCAAAATTTCGATGATTTATTTTTTATTTTACATCTATTTTTTACGCGTAGATAAATGTTACTACATGTTTTTATAAATCAAATAAAAATATTTTTATTTATTTTTTTATAACTTACTATGTTTTATGATATTTCTTTTATGAAGTCATACCTAAAAATTTAAAATAATATAAATTTAACTATTAACATCGAGTTAAAATAGTTAGTCACGCTAACTATCAAGATCTCCATTTTTATATTCAGTTATAAATTGTTCATTTCAATTTTATCTGTCTCAAACTCGACGATATTGAACCACATTTGGTAAGTTGGTACTTCTAAGCTTAAATTAAAATAGACTTCAATTTGTACTTAATTAATCAAAATAGTTACCAAACTATTTGCAGATAGCAATTATTTATATTAACTTCGATTACAATTTGAATGAAAAGACTCACCATTTTTAGTTGTTCGTCTATAACTTGAATTTTTTGATGCCGAAAGTATTGGAGAATAATCACAATTTTCGGTCAAATAATTGTCAATTAAGTAATCTGAATATTTATCAACTTTTTCTCTGTGAGACGTTCGACCATACAATTTTCAATAAATCTTTTTATAGTATATTAAAATATGTTCCTATAGAAATAGTATATTCTGTATATGCATGTTTTACAAGTTATTTAAATAAAAACAATTTGAAAATTTTTAATATAATTGTATGGGTGTGAAATGAAATAATATTTATTTGTGAGACTTCCCCGTTTTGCCACAGGTATAGTGTAAAATGGGACAAATGGTACTTAAATCTATTTTGACCTTTAATATTATGAGACTTAACTGAATGTTTAAAACATGCTGGCATATTAATAAGCATATCCTAAAGAGTACACGATTCAAGTTTCAAATCAAAAACACAATTTTTGAGTGAATTACAGCTTCTAATACCTTAGTGTCCCCATTCCACCCCACCTTCCTCTTTGTACTTAAATTTTATTTGTGGCTATAGAATAATAACCATCGCATTAGCATTATTTCGTTCATAATAATCACCATCCGATCTCATATTATCAGACAAAACTATAGACACATAACTCTCGTGAGTTCAATGGGTTTTGATCTTTAGATTAATATTAATGTATTATTCCATCATTAATTTTCAACACTGTAATCAAATTTCGTCCGAAACGGCCGACATCAGAACAAGGATGCAATTTAAAAGAAAAAACTGGAGTCCAGAAGTCTCTATCTTTTTCATGTTATTTTATGGTCGTAGACACCCGCAACCAGTACAATATTCATTCAGTAATTATTCAGATATTAAGTAAATATTTTAATATTTCTAAATTTAAATTATTCACTTTGATTTTATATTTGTATTGCATGTATGACGTCTACATATCGTCTGCATACCCAAATGTTTCATCACATGATCAGTTTTTAAATTATAAATTTATAAATCATGCAATAGAAACTCCGTTTTTTTTTTTATGCATACCCTCATAATATAAATATATTTATCCAATTTTTAAAATATTTAAAAAAAAATTAATATTTGTTAAATATTCAATATCCATTGATTATACTTTTTATTTTAAATATTTAAATTCTAATCATGTACAAATATTGTTTCATCCGTTATGATTAGGGCTTGTAAATTGATGCATTTGGCATTTTTTTTTTGGAACTTTTTAAACAATACTCTTCTGGCCACAAATGTGTTTCATTAGCTTATGAATCCGAATAACTAATTTTTATTTTACATTTTTTTTACATTTTTTGTTGTTTATTACTTTTTAAGTCATTTTTTGACATTTTTATTCATTTCTACTGATTTCACACTAGTTTACTTCTTATGGTTTCTAGTTGACCATTATACCGATAACGTAAGACTTGTCTGATTTTATCTAGCCGAAACATTTGTAGCTGTCGTATTGTAATGAATATTATTATACCTACATTTTATTATTTTTTTCGTAATATTTACGAAATGACAAAAATTAAAACATTGATAGTGCTCGTCTGTATTTCCCAATCACTTCAGTGGACGTGGAGAAAAGTTATTCCAAATATAAATATTGATAAACATTGATAATCATTATTTAATTTACTTTTGATAACCAACATCAAATACGCTCTAATTGTACAATGCAATTATTTTGATTTTTGAGTAATTTGTAAGTTTTGATAAATTTATATAGAATATTACTGTAAAATAAAGTAAAATATTTAAAAAATATATTTTTATTAATTTAATATTTGTAAATTTTTGAGGAAATTTTTTAATGACATTTTTTGTCATTTTTATGTTATATTTGTATCTTTTTTTTAGGTCATTTTTTTATGTTTTTAAGGTCATCAACTTCCGAGCCCTAGTTTGATTGACAAATGCTGCTTAGGCAGGGTTTAAAGTAGCAAAAAAAATCAGGGGAAATCTAATTTATATATCATTCTCAACCAGTGGCACCAAACACGTACACCAATTAGTTCAATTGAACTGCTTAGAAAATTAGAATGTTAAAAAATATATAAAAATGATCATTAAAAAATTTAAATTAATTTTTTTATATATTACTTGACAATTATTTTATATTTGAAACAGTATATTTAATTATTAAATATTTTATAACATCTTTAATTATTAAAGATCTGTAAAAAAAATGTTTTGGTATTTGAATAGGTGGTAAATTAAAGTAGGTAAATGGTAAATCTAATTATTTAAACTGACAGTTTCAATTTCATTCGGCGCCACGGGTTTTAAGTACTTTATGTTTTAGACATTTTATTATTGTACAAACAAATATGAAATATTTAGGTACTTGGTATCGAACTGAAACATCAAATTTGAATTACTGATAATTTAAAAGAATTTTAATTTTTTTATTTGCTGCGTTAAAAATATAGTTTATAGTTCGTTTAGATATATTAATTGATTACTAATAACTTACATTTGTATTATAAGTATAAAATATCTTCACAAAATCATGATAGCTAAATATATATATATATATATATATATATATACAGATTAAATTACACGTAGAATTTTAAAATGTTGTCTTGATATAATATGCATATTATACGATTACGTTTTTATGATTGTTAATTATATTTTAACGTTCAAAAATCAATTTTGAATTTAATTAATATTATTAGTAAATAGTTTTAATTTTTAAATTGTTATCCAAATGCTTACGACTATTAGTGTTGTTGGTATTATATACTATAACATATATTAGTTTAATAAATAATGATATAACCGTACCTCAATTATTTAGAACTTTTCAAGGAAATTGAAATTGTTATTCTTTTTCTTTATTTTAATATTAATAATTTAAGATAATGATATTCCCAATGTTTAAAACATGAATAGTGTTTTGTATTTATATATATGCGTATAATTATTATTGTCGACTTGAAGCCTATATAAATATATACACTGTATATATTGCTACATAAAAATATTGATTCTATTTATACAATAATGACAAGCGATTGATAAAGATATATTAATGTAAATCTATTACGTCCAAGTATTTTTTCAAAACTATTTAAAATGTGTATTTGACTATTTGAAAATAATTTAAATACTTTTATTCGAATAGTTTTACTCGAGTACTTTACAAGAATGCAGCTGAGTGTTAACAAAAATCTTACATCAATTTAAATGTACAATATTTAACATTATCTACTATTGAATAATGTTAAAATGATTCGGGTAATGTTGTAATTTAATTTTTATAAAAGATTTTATATTATAATTTATTATAAAATATTATATAATTTTATAATTATATAAAATCATATATAATTAACTTTTATTGGAATAGTTTTCCACAACAAATAAAACTAAACAACTATATAGTTCGTTAGTTAATTTGTTAATAGATCAATTGTTTGATTGTTGGTTATTTGAAGACGTTTCAATTATATAATTCTACGACTTGTAGGATACTATAAAAAACTCTACAGGGATTTTACAATATTCTCAATTGTTCAACAATTATAATCGGTTTCTATAATATACCGGACAGTGCTATAATTTAATGCAATGGATTCCAGTAGCATGATTCATGAAGAATCTACTGCCACGAAATCATTGAAGAGAAATATGGCCATGTATTGCATGAACGTGATGGGAAAATGCAAGATCGATGAATAGCCAGTGATTTATCGACAATCATGAATTGTTCGTTGGATCTGATAATTTTGTACCGTAGAACCGAATTGGAAGTCAGTTACCGTATTGGCTCGCAAATCGCTTCGGTAAACGGTTTAGACGAATCGGTGCGTATACATTATACTCGTATATAATTAATGTATAGTACAGGGATAGGCAACACTAAGTAGGTAGAGGGTCAATGTATAGAATTTTAAAATCTGGCGGACTAGAGTAATGAAACTGAAAAATAAAAAAGTCATTCAAATTGACAATCAACATTTACTTCAAATAATTTAATTTTACAATGAAACAATACAATATTTATCCAAATCCAATAGCTATGTAAGCTATAAAAAAAAAGTACGCGAGTCGCCAGTTTCCCATTCCTTGTATAACGAATACCGAAACGAATTTATATCGGCTGCTTGTATTTTTCAATCTAATCAACTGTTTCACTAGACGTACGTACGCCAGTGCAAGCGATATATTTTGGACAAGCTTCAAGTGTTTTGTGACTACACCAAAAACCCAGTACGAACATCGTCATCGGCCTGGCAAGTCCGAAGTGACAAGAGCCCCAAATTGAGTAGCGAGTCACAAGATGTTTACTCCGAGGTGAGTGAAATAATTAAAATGCGTTTTAAAATGTGTCACAATGTACTCACTGTTATTAACTACTATTCGTTATTTTGAACACAAGCGTGTGCTTGCACAGATCGAATTGTGCAAGGAACGAGTGGATGGAAAAGTAGCGATAAAAGCGTTCGATGAGATACCGTAATGATCGGCTCAGAGATGGAAATCCTCAGTGAACTGTGCGGCTATATGAAAAGTAATAAATTTCCGTTGGTACTTACAATCAGTTATTTTCCAACGGAATGGAAAATGATCTTCGAATGCGGACCGTACTGTGCTTCGACAGATGGTTCTATAAACTCGGTAAATGTCTGGAGTACATATCTTAATGGTAAACATACTATAATTAATGTTTTACAACACTTCGATCACTTGTAGGCGTGCATACAGCAGTGCAAAACACTATTGTTGCACGAATTAAATGCGTTCATCACTAACGAAAAAGTAGGTGCTCGAAAAGAGACGATTGGTGAAAATCAACGATGTGACCAGCAGAATAAAAATAAGATCAACAAGCCTATCGTAAAGTCGGTCGCTCAGCCTCCGGAAACTACAAACCACATACCAGATTTCACGAATTTACCAGTAACCAGATCCAATGAGCAACCAAGGAGACCTTGCAATGTCTTTGAACCGCACAAGGTAATTAGAAACTACCATGAATAGCATGATCCATTAGATAATAAGTATGCCGAATAAATAGAGTTTATGATGAGCTAATGCAAAAATAATATAGTAAATCATTATGCTATCACGAGCGTATACGTAGTACATAGTAGAAATAGAATCTCGTCGAGTTGAATATAGTCGAGAAACAACACAGTGCTTTTACTGTACTCGCATTGTAACGGTGGTAATATTCGGAAAAATACTTTTTTACATTATTTGCAGAAATACGTCAGCAGTGCTTCCACGGTGTTAAAAAATATCACATGGGATACGTTTCAGGAAAACGCCACACGGTTTTTTGATGTAATCGTGCAAGCGGACCGCGTGAATAGATTTTACTTGAAGATGATTACGGATTGTGTTGTGTCAAATGTACAGTAACGTCGAGAGCATATCCACCGTTTTTCCACGTTTAAATTAAACAATATTTATAACTAATTATTTATAACGAGTTATTAGTTAACGCTCCTTGTGCAGGCGATTGATGAGCCCAACAACTGCACCTTATACGCGACACTGTGTTGTCACGTGATCGAAAATACATGTGTGAACTCGAGGAGGATCGTACTTCAAGGATTGTCGAGCGCGTTCAAAACCGAGCTGATAAAATCTTGCAGGGTCGTGTTGACTGAAGCCGGCGTATTGCTTAAGAAAAGAACGATTCGACAGCCTCAGGACCCAAGGCGATCGGAACAGAGGTTTGACTTAAAAGCTCATGGCCGTACACATGGAACGTGCAGGTAAAAATCATCGGGTTGGAAGTGTTAGGTAATTACGTAATTATCCGTAACGGATATAAATGTTCGAAAAAATATAAGAAAAATAATTTTAAAAAAAAACCGGTCTAAACGTTCAAGATAAATATTTAATTTTTTTTTAATTCACCGGTGTACGAAACAAACCTTGTGATATTCGGGAAAAAAATACAATTTTCATTGAAATCCCTATTATTATAACAATATATAGACATTTTATAATCGTTGTACGCAACGTGTTTCACAGGTTTATGGATGAACTATTCATGCAGGATCAAATATTCAAAACCGTAATGAGTACCATCGACATGTTCATGCAGATACACGACGCGCATTCGTTGGAATGTCTCTGCATTTTATTGACCATAATCGCACCAAAGCTTGAAAAAGTAATATCACTTATATAACATACGTCACTGAAATCATAACCATAAATATTTCTCCTATTTTTTTTTTTTTTTTTTTTGTGCGAATAGTGAAAACTTACGCACAAAATTGTTACCTATTATGGTTATCGTTGTAGCCATGAACGTAAATAGTAGTCCAAAAGGTTTCGAAAACGAAAAATCAGGAAGTTTTGTCTTTCATTCACTGCAAATTCATTCCTTCCTTAGGCCTTTGAGGCTATACTCTCCTAACTCTCCCTGCTCTATTCACGTCCGTGGGTCTCAATACCTGTACAATACTACTACCGGTTATTTCCAGTAAAACCTACCGTTTTTTGCTAAACGTGTGTGAGTTGTTCTTGTAAAGGTTATCGATGCCCCAAGATAATTGTACAAACGACTGAAAAGTTACTCGGTCACCGGGTCCGCAGGCAACATCCCTCTGCCTCGACAAACCATACATATGATCGACATACTTCTGAACGTGCGAAAGTGTCATATGAAAGGTTCGAATTCGTGGCGAGGCGATTTCACCGGAGGAAAGACCAGGAAGGCCAGAAACAACCGTCATTAGAAGTGTAGTCGATGGATCACCATAGGAATCGCATTTCCGGCGAGGTTTCACGATCCAGCCAAAACCGGCCATCCTATACTACCACAGAGCCTGTAAAGCACCACGGAAAACACGTCACGTTCAACCTCGTGGTGTCTATACTCTATTATCGTAACAATTAGTAGTAACATATAAACATTCCCTCCCTTTCCCCACCTCTCTATTTACACCCTCAGGTATGTATAATATTCATTGTATGACTCAAAATAATTAATAATTAAAAAAATTATATTATATTTTGACACATTATGCCAATGCATTTACCAAAACATTTATGTTCAAATAGTACATAAATTAAGGTAAAATCTCAATAAAAAGCACACCATGATATTAAGAGGATCGGTGACGTACAGTCAACACATACCCATCTTTTGACCATCCTACCAATCGACCTAATAATGCGAAAATAATTCTGAAAACTGATTTGAATTCGTTATTGTGTCTACTTGAGATCGGTCAGTCTACTTTTCCCAATTTCACCCTATCTATAAACTATAATTTAATTTGAATATTTTGAAATTTCTGAATTTTGAAAAGTTAATTATTCAAAATTGAAATCAGAATTCTTAAAATGTGGACTGACCGATCTCAAGTAGACATAATAACGAATTCAAATCAGTTTTCAGAAATATTTTCGCATATTCAGGTGGATCGGTAGGATGACCAAAATGTAAATAGTTTTTAATCAAATATAACACACGTTCTGAATCGTTCGCGCGCGTGACGGTATGACTTGTACGGCGGTGACTTGTACGGCAGTGACTTGCACGACGTGTGCCGCGTGCAGAAACGTTCCTCCACCACTACCATTCCACCGCAAATATCGCATGTCACCGTCTGCGATGGATTACTTAAAAAAACTAATGGGCTATTCAAGGTACTGTTACGATACAATTATAAATATCTTATATATATATATATATATATATATATATTGATAATTTGGTATGAATTAAAAATAAAGTAATATAAAATAAAATATTGTTCTGAATAATTTGTTCATTTGAGCTTCGCCTCACACAAACACCTCACTACTAAAGTTGTTTCCCTAATATAAAATATTAAGACGGGTTTCCGTTCTTAGATAGTTTATATAAAGTGTGACTTTGTTTTATTGATAATAATTTTGGTAAAATGAGAAATAAAAATCAAAGTAACTCAACAGTAAGTGAATAAACTAAATTAATTTTTTTTATCATTACTAGGGCCCGGAAGTTCATGTACTAAAAACCATCAAAATATGCATGCAAATAAGCGTATATGCTTAAAATCATTAAAATATGATCTAAATATGCATTTTATTTTATTTTGGCAAAGTTTTTGTAAGGATGTATTTTTCAACAAATAAATTTTGAAATATAGCTATAAATATATATACCCTAAGTCTGACATTATCATGAAATATTAATGAAAAAAAATTAAATAACACACTGTAATACAATAAAATATGCTGTAAAATGTAATTTTATTTTAAAATATGTATATCTTTTTAAAAAATCTCAAAATATATGAAAATATGAACACTAAAATTTCATTTTTGAACTCGTTTGATTATAATTCAAATTTTTTTCTCATCCAACAACTTTTTGATGCACTCAGAAAAAACCTGCAAATGCATGAATAACTTCCTAGCACTAATCATTACCAGTTTCATATTTTATTTTTGTTCATGTTATTTAGTAGAAGAACATCAATAGTTTGACTATCCCAGATGAAACTGGAAATAAGCATTTTTTAAAAAAATTGCTGAAAAAAGTCAAAAAAGGTACTTTCAATTTTAAAAATTGTACGTGTTATAACTTGACATACACTTCTATAACACTCTGCTACATTTTAAGTCAGCCCATAAAAATAAGCAAAAACTCCCGAGCCCTGCTAATAACTAGTGCTCTTGATTTGATGTGGGTAATACCCGGGTACCCGTTTATTTTCGGGTAGTGGGTACTCATTACCCAAAATGTTCGAGTACCCGATGGTTTTTGATGTACGTAAACGGATTAGCTAAGTTTTAACTGCTAAGAGGTAATCAGTATTAAATTATACATTACACAATTATTCAAATAAAAAATATTAAAATATTTCCTCTTTTAAATTAACAAAATTACTTTTTAAAAATAAAATCTTTAGTATTTTATATGAGTGTTATTAGTAATATTATACTTCTATTATTAGTTTAATCAAGTTTAAAGTCGAATAACATGTTAAAAGCTATTATAAAGCCTATATTTAAATCTTGCAAATAACGGATATAGTGGCCTTATTCGTTACCTTTTATGTGTATAGTTACGCAGATAATAATAAGTAATCACAATCAGTGGCGAACTTACGGGAGAAGGCGTTCAAACCCACCCCCAGAGCCAAAAAAAAAAAAAAAAATTGTGATATTATTGATGACGTGTAATATATTCATAACATTCATAGTTTCATCGTTACGCATTGAATTTGGGATCTAATTCGGATTCAGCCTGTGCGCTATGACGGTAATAAAATTATTGTTGAACTGTTTACTGATAAAACATAATAATTACGCGTTCGGGGAACTCACGCACACTAATGATCAGTTACTACACACACACTCACACAGCAATTCCCAATGAATATAACATATTGCCTATACTCAACCCCTTAAAAACGGTCCACTTTCAACCGCCTTAATGTAAAACAATAAAAAATAAAAAGATAATAAGGGAGCTCCGAATATACAGCATATCCCATCGAGATGTTTAAATATATATATATATATATCTCCTAGCTATCCATTTTTTCAAAAAGTTTTTTAATTTCTATACAACAATTTATGTTGTTATTTATTATTTGATTGAATATATTATGAAATCTAAGATGAGAACGACAAACTTTCGCAAACGGCCAACACAACTCTTCGAGTAACCTTTTACAATAAGAAACAACTGGTTTGAAAAAGGTCAAGTGATGGCGTAATAATGGCAATCATCAGAAGTGCTAAAACGGGGAAGAGAGTGAAACTTCGAAAAATCCTGAATCAACTATCACTCTTTGTTTCCTTTACGTAATACTTACATCAAACGAGGCATTAGAAATATGTATCTAATAATATTGAATTAATATATAAATAAATAAATATATATAGCTTAGCCTGGAGTATTATTAAATTTGTAAGGTTCAACCAGTTTTGAATTAAAAACGAGAATTTGAGATTTTTTTCTCAATATATTCATTCATATAATATTTCATATTCAGTCACGAATTTATTGATTTTATATATACCTGACAATGAATTTTTAATTTTAAATTTGTCATACTTTAAAAAATATAATAATGTACTATACAAAAATAAAGCTTTTATTTATTTATTCTATGTATAAACTATTTGTTTATTTATATATTAATTTATGAGTATAAATCATTTAATAATTTATAATTTTTATTTAATTTTAATTATTTTATTAAATATTATATTATTTAAGAATTATTTAGTTCATGGCTACAAAAAATGTGCACAACAAATAGGGGTAGGCCAAAGAGAGGCAGGTATAATAGTATGATGGTTAAAAAAATGGAGGAGATAACAGAGAACACTCTTAATATAAATTCCTCAATTTTGACTCTTCATATATAAATATAGTATTTTTGTAATAAAAATTGTTTATTGTTTAATTGTTTAATTGTCCCCCTTTGAAAATAGTGTTTGCGTCATAATCTAAGTGAACAGGAGTCTGAAATCTAAATTGTAAATGTTAGGCAGTGGCGCCAAACACATACTCCGAGTAGTTCAATTGAACTGCCTAGAAAATCTGAATGTTAAAAAATTTTAATTACTTTTTTAAATTTTAGTTGATAAGAATTTTCTGTTTAAAATAGTATATTTAATTATTAAATATTTTATAACATCTTTAATTATTAAAGATCTGTAAAAAAATGTTTTGGTATTTGAATGGGTGGCAAATTAGAGTGGGTTAATGGGTAAATCTAATTATTTGAACTGGCAGTTTCAATTTCATTCGTCGCCATGGTTCTCAACGTTCCGTATAGTCCTATACAATTACTAGGTTATTAATTATAAATAGGTATATATATGTTATGAGGTGTTGTTATTGAACAATTTCCTCCACAAACTACTCGTGTGATGTACAAATGTACAAACTTTTCAATTACTTACTTATTGTTTTAAATAACTGATTGTAAATATACCTATTTCAATAAAATAAAATAAATTAAAATAACGTATTTATAATTATATATTGCTATACAATCTATAATTTATATTTAATATTACTTGGTTTTGTTTGTAAAACACCAACAGTTGCGCTTATGCCCAAGAAAACAGTTGAACCACAAACTATATATAAAATATTTTCATATAGTCTGTGGTTGAACATTTCAGACATAATCGGCATGTGTTATCAACCAATGGTATGCAGTCAACGATATGATAACAAGGCAATCTGTTATCAACATTATCTCGTAGATAAATAAAAACAAACAGTCATAATCATTTACCGGCAACTTTTTGAACATTCGATCGTTTTGTATTAAGTCAACCGTTATATTTTGTTCAAAAGTAACGTTGTGAGTGTCTTTTTTTTCATATGCAAATTCTCCTTGCAAGCACGAATATTGTTTCAACTAGTATGTGTAGATAATGTATTAGTTTATATCATATTAGTATTAGCCCGTGAAAGTAAAACTTTTGAAATGAAACTAAAGGTAAAATATGCCGTATAATTAGTGCACGGTAAAAAAAATAGTTTATAATATTGGTTTGTTATGCGTTGTAGGGTCTTCGACTTGATCCAACGTCGTGTAGATCCAAAATTTGGCGCCTGGCTGCTTATAGCCGTTTATCTGTATTGATTTTGCAGTATCTTTTCGATATTCTTATTCCCGATCACCAAGCTCATGATGTATTCATATCGCCGAGTTTTCAAGATGAAGATACTTCCAGTGTTGGCCGTACCGTTACCTTTATGTTCGGCGCAAGTCTTCGATGGGATGCACAATATTTTCTTCATATATTTCGATATGGTTACACATATGAAAACACATTAGCTTTTTTCCCTCTGTATCCTTATACCTTACGGCTGTTGACTGCTATTATTCCTGGCCATTTAAATACTTTATTCCTTGTAGCAGCAATACTTTTCAATAATATTATTTTTGTTCTAACTGCATTGGTTTTATTCAACTTAACTTTGCGCATTTACAACAATACACAATTTGCTTATAATTCAGCTGTACTGTTTTGTTTCAATCCAGCAAGCATCTTTTTTTCAGCTCCATATTCAGAATCATTGTTTGCTTTTACAACGTTTTATGGAATGTATCTTATATCAAATGAGAATATTTGGAGATCATCATTATTTTTTGGTCTTTCTGCTTTGAATAGATCCAACGGACTACTTAATGCTGGTTTTCTCATATACTTTATTATACAATCAATAGTAAAAAAAAAAAAATTATTCAAATGTTTTTTAGGCATATGTTTCATTTTTGCCTGTTTTAGTTCATTTCAAATATATGGATATTATAAATTCTGTATACCGCAAGCACACTCATTAGATCCAAAAGTCGTCAACTATGCTACTACTAACAAACTTATTATACCAAATAATCATAGTCTACCACCATGGTGTGGTGTGCGTATACCATACACTTACATTCAAGAAAAGTATTGGAAAAATATTGGATTTTTAAATTACTTCCAAGTCAAACAGGTCCCTAATTTTCTATTGGCTTTTCCTTGTATTTTACTATTATTAACATTTGGATTAAAATATTTTTACAAAAATAATTTTATTTATTTGGGCCTTAGAAGCAGAGATAAACCAGATTTTGTGTATATAGTTCATTCAACATTATTGACATTATTTTGCTTGTTTTGTATTCATGTTCAAGTGACTACTAGAATGATGGCATCTTCAAGTCCAGTATTATACTGGGCTTGTGCATCATATTTTAAATTTCCACTGAAATTAAATAGTATTACTTTCAGTTATTTATTTGAAGATTATAAATCCAGATTGGTTATATTATATTATTGTACATATTTTATTGTTGGTACTGCGCTTTTTGTTAATTTTTTTCCATTTACATAAAAAAAGAAATATTCAGGAGAAAATCATGTAAAAACGCATCATTGATTGACTATAAAAAGTATTATGTGTATTGTTAATATAAAAAAAAAAAAATTCTATCTAGTTTTATGTGTTCATTTTTAAATACAAACGTTATTATTTTATTATGTATTACATTTTATTTTCTAACTACTATGAAAATGTATCATTATTTTCTTTTTTATACTGTAATCAGATTACTTATTTTATTAGCATAAATTATAAATAATTAAACGCTCTTTTATACAAATAAAAAATAAAAAACCTTATAAAATGTTAAAAATAATTTTTATTATGTTGCTATTTATCATTTATTTTCTTGATTGGTTTTAAAAAAATTAAAATTTTCAAGTTAAACACTACATTTTTTTAATTTGATTTTATCTACTACATTTGTAATTTTTATCACATATTTAATGTAAAATAAATTCTAGGTTAACCAGCAGTATTAAATATCACTATATTGTTATTTTTTAACTTTTAAAATCGTCTTTTCTGCTTTATAGTTCAAAAATACACCTGTTGACGTGTATCGGTCTACTAACGGTAATATCTGATAACATTAATGCAGTGTCAAGATATTTATTTAAAAGTCTAAATTGATCACATCTATACAAAGAAAAGTTATTATAATATAAGGATTTTAAAAACAAAATTATAATACTTATTTTTATAGTTCCTACGCAGTCATTAATTTCAATCACTCATTAATACAATTTAATATACCTAATAGATACCATGTTGAGTTCGTTAACGAAAGTTATGATTTATTGATAACACTTATTATCAGAATATTTTATAGCAGTGATTGCTGACATGGTTTTGTTGCATTTTTCTAGAATAATTTCTGTTCCGTAATAATTATGTTTTTTAGGCTTAATATACTTTTAAGAAATATTCGTCCGTTGTTGAGGATGAATCAACGTCATTCTTCATCTGAGGTAATATAATAACTTAATTTTAAATTTCCAAATATTTTGTCTTTAATGTTAAAAACGTGTGTTAATAATTCTGTAACTACATAGCAATAATTATAATAATTTTTTTACTTACTTTTGAATACCAATAACCATAATTTTACCCAATAAATTATTACATTAATATAATATATTATAGAGTGTATAAATGTGTATGCCATTTTTATTAAAAAGTGTAGTAAAACATAAAAAAATCTACAAAATATTTACATTAATTAATATTATTGTTTGTGAATACATTTCGTTAATATTTAATATTAATAATAACATACAAACTTTTACCAAAAAAAATCTTAACAATTCTCAGTTTGATTCATAATATAAATTTAAAATTTAGGGAAAAACTTAAACTTACATAACTGTTATTGGTTATGGGAGTTATGTTTTTCTTTGTAAAATAAAAAAAATAAATCATTTTACTTATTTAATATTTTTAAAGTATATTGTTATGTTTTATGATTTTGTTTACAGAATATAGCAAAAATCAAAGTTAATGATATTGAAATTAACTATTTAAAAGTTGGAAGTGGGCCAAAGGTATTATTATTACTGCCCGGAGCATTAGGTAGTTTATCTTTGCATAAAATCAATTTTACAGTGATTTATACATAAAAATATGATACTAACCTTAGAAATGTTATTCAGGTTCCATATTTACTGATTTTAAACCACAAATTGAAACTCTTAATCGAGATAAATACACAATAGTTGTATGGGATCCACCTGGTTATGGTCATAGTCGACCACCGGACAGAGATTTTTCACCAGGATTTTTTTATCGAGATGCAAATTATGCAATTTCATTAATGAAAGTATTTAATTTTTCCTGTTTTCATTTTTTACCATTATGCTAATCTACATTTAAATCTACCTAGGAGCTACAATTCAATAAATATTCTTTGTTGGGTTGGAGTGATGGTGGTATCACTGCACTTATTGCAGCATCCAAAGCTGTGAACCATGTGGAAAAACTTGTAGTTTGGGGTAGCAATGCATATGTAACTGAAAAAGATTTAGAGTTGTACGAGAAAATACGAGATATTCAAAAATGGTCTCCACGTATGAGACAACCATTCATTGAACTGTATGGAGAGAAGTATTTTTCAGAGACTTGGAGTGCATGGGTAGATTCATTTCAAACAATTCTCAATAAAAACAAAGGGGACATTTGTCGAGAAGAACTGTCTAAAATCAATGCACCGACTCTCATCTTGCATGGTGCTCAGGATTCTCTAGTGCCCATGGAACATCCTGTCTATTTACATAAAAATTTAAAATATGCATCGTAAGTTAATAACATAACAGACATAATTTTAATGAGAAAACAGTACAATTACTGTACATTAATGTAAAATAACAATAATTTTTCTAATGTCGCATAACATTTATGATTCAATTCAAATTAAAATGGCAGTATATGGAGTTATACGAGCATTATTATATAAATTCTATCTACTGCATAAATAACTATATTTTATTTCTTAATAAAAAATCATGTAGTGAAAGGTTAACTATGGTAGGTAATACAAAATAGTGGATAAACCAGAAGGCTCTGATCTTAAATTTTACAGTTTAAAGAAGAAAAAAAATGTTTACTTTGGCAGTCTTAATATGGTTAAAGGCATTACTAGCCATCATTTTCTTTCTCTTTCTATTACACGCGCAATATAGGAATTTGGACGTTTTCTATTTCCAACGTACCGATCGATCTATTGATGCGATAAGGCTTTTGAAAACTGAATTAAACTTATCGTAAAATCTTCTTTAGAAGATTTTATAAATTTTATAAATTCACCCAAAATTTCACAAAATAAGATTAAACAAATTGAAAACATAAAAATTAACAAAAAAATTAATTTTTAAGTATGTTAAGTATAAAATTTAAAAAAAAAGTAAGAAAGTCGATCTAAAGAAGACTTTACCAAGAATTCAAATTAGTTTTCAATATTCTTATCGATCGATATACCTATATTGCGCGTATAATAGAAAGATAAAGAAATTCATGGCTTGCAATTAAAAAAATAAATGCAATTAAATAAATTTCTGTAACTTGGATAAAAACTAAATGAGCCATAACATATCACACCAACAAATGCACAATAATCGAAAACTTAAAATAATCATATAGATATCTGTTGTTTTCACTGATGCGTTGATTAACAGATTTTACTTTTGGTATTTTCAAACATACCATTACACACTTTGTTGAGTCATGTAGTCGTGCGCGTAACAGAGCTTATTTTAACATACAAAGTACGTGGCACTAGTACTCCCCCCCTCAGTAATAATTGAATGCTATCCAGTGGTGGATGATTTTGCCAAAAATGATTTAACCAACACATTATTATAACGACCGTAGTAACAGGAGTTGATTTTCCCTGTATGTTCCTCTGCAGAACACCACGATTATGAAATACGATGGTAGACAATTTTGTTGAAATACAACCAATGAAAATTACTTAACATATGTTCTGGCGCGTAATGAAACATTCATACGATCTAAATAAATATACGTGTGCGAGAATCGCAATTAGCCACCACCACAACACACGCGCCATTGTAATAATGTGTACGACACGGGTTTTCACTGATTGTTTCCGTTTTCGGTGCGTTTGTTGCAGGATTAAAGTTTTTCCCGACGCCAAGCACAACGTTCATTTGAAGTACCCGGAAGGGTTCAACTCCGCGGTTGACGAATTCCTGTGCGGGACGACGCAATAACACATGGGAATCGGGGATAACTGTACCGTAGTAGATAGGTTAGATTAGGTTACTAGACGGGTTAGGTTATTGTACCAGAATATTCTTGTTACGGTTTTTTTTTCTATTTTATACATTTATCCGCGGGGTAGCTCGTAGTTTAATGAGAAGGGATCATGAGCGGACCCGATGAGGCAACGGCAGAACGGTCGTTACGGACGCTGACGTTGAGCGACAAAAGTTGGCTGTACAAAGGCGAGGGGAACGCAAACGTCGTGCTCGCGATGCCTGCGGACGGGACGGTGTTGCGCGTCATGAAGGACGGCGGAACGGCGGAAACACTGCGTCTGCGCACACGGTACTACGACGCGATCCGCCGGTCTTTCTTGGACGAGTACACCGACGTGCCCGTGCTCGTGTCAGTGCACGAGGAACAGCTGCTCGAGGTGGACCGACGTCTGCGTGCACAGGGCTGCCGGCCGTCGGACAGGCTTTACAAGGGCCTCGCGTTCACGGTGGGCCTAGCGGCCGTGTGCCCGGACTACACGGTGCTGATGCAAGCGCGGGCCGCGATCACGCCCGTCTACTGCGTCGAGATCAAACCGAAACAGGGATGGCTGCACGTGACCGACAGGAGGGCGCAGGCCAGGTGCGCGTTCTGCGCGCATCAGTATCTGAAGCTGTGCCGCGGTGAAATCTCGGTCGTCAGCCGGTACTGCCCGCTGGACCTGTTCTCCGGGCGCCGCGAACGGGTGCGCCGCGCTGTCCGCCGACTGCTGCACACGCCACAGAACAATTTGAAAATGTTCTTGGATGGCGTCCCGCTCGATGGCCGGGACGGTGGTTTCGCGCGAGTGGCGAGCGACGCGTTCGGTGACGAACACCGGTTCGCTGAGTTCGTCGCGGCCGTCTTGCTCGACGATGCCGCTGCCGGCACGGATCAGGAGGTGCACGCGGCCGCCACGGAACAGGACCCGGCAACATCGCTAGCCGGGTGCGACTTCGAAGCGATTCCCATGCCCCGGGACTGTGTGCTGCACAAGATCCTGACGATGCAGAAGATGCAAACGACCGGTTTCGCAATCGTGTACTCGGAGTACGACCGGTCACCGAAGTCCGCGGCCGCGCAGTTCGGCCACGTCGATCGCTTGGTGCGGGTGGCCGCGGCTGGAGGACAGTTCGTGCTGGATCCGTTGGACGGCTATCTGGTAGCCGCCACCGCTCAAGACTGTTCGCTGTTCGTGACGTTCAGCGGCACACGGATGCCCAGCGACACCGTCCAACAACAACGGGGTGTCGTTCGGTTCGGCACCGGTTGGTACGCGGTCCAGGTCAAAGTGTCCGACCTGGACCCGAAACCGTTGTCCACCGTCGAAAAACACCGGAAACGAAACGCCGACATGTTGCTGGCCTGCGAACAGTACTTAGGTCGGTGAAGAAACGGCGTTCGGTCTGCGAACCTATTGTTTTACAAATATATAATACTCAGGTTGCATCTCTCTCGCGTCTATTCCATCGATTCGAATAAAATATTTTTACTTCGTGTGTATGATGTGTTGTTAATAAGTATTGTTTTAAAAAAATTTATTTTATAACCTCTACGAAATTAATAAAATAATAATATAATCAGTTTTCAATTAAGTGTCGGCTGTGTGGTTTTTCAGGTCCGAATACTCCCAAAAGTTTCTGGACGATGTACCTATTGTTAGTGTTGTTACGTTTTAAGATTAGCACGTAAAAACTATAATCTTAATTTCCAATCGTAAAAAAGTTATGTAAAATCTCACAACCAATCACTTGTAAAATCACTAATCATATACTTGAACTTACAATAGTAGTATACAGGGGTGGATAAACCCATAGAGAAAAAGGGATTTTCCCTGTGGCCCCTCGCCCTTTATTATGTCGGTGGCCCCCTCGATACCATTAATTTTTTCATGAAAATTTATTATTTTTTTTCTATAGTTAAATTCTTTAAATTAAATTAAGATGAGTAAGTATAATACATTTTTTAAAAGCAATTTTTTTTTCTTTCATTTTGGTGGCCCCATTAAAATATTTCCCTGTAACAAAAAAACTACTATGGTAACTCACCTCTGGTAGTATACCTAAGTAAAAGGAGTGTTTTATTTTTATTTTTAAGAAAACCCAAGAACATTGTGTTATTTTCCAAGATCATTTCTGTCGCCTACACTGGAATATGTGCCCTTTCTACGTCTGTAATTTATTGACAAACGTAAAAGTACAAGGAATGGTGTTTTAATTAAAATCGCAATGATATAAGGTCGATAAAAATTAATATATTGCGTAAAAAATTTTAAATGGCTGAGAATTACGAAATAAATAAACAATAGATCGGACGGACAATAATTTAGTATAGCCGAAAACTGCTACAAAAATTAAATCCTCATTTCCGATTTACTTGAATAGTTACTGCTTACTTATGGTATACTTTGTTATAACTGTACTTATATCCGTAGAGGCTTAAATAATATCTAATAATTAACTGTGTGGATAACATAAATATCATAATCTCATCAGACGGAATGGATAATTATAATATAAATCCCACGAGCACCGTAATGACGCAAGTTTTCCATTGCTCCTTAATTAAGCATTCTTCTTAAGTACTAAAAGCATGTGATGGTAGTAGTGATGCGAGAGGTTGAAACAGATTGACACGAAAGCGTAAAATGTATAAATTACTAAGTATCATATAACCAGAAGCGCTGTTTTTATGGTAGACCCTTGGGCTCTAAAAATGTATCAATAGATAATATCAAGGTTATTTATTGATGACCAAAAAACTGAAAACACTCATTTATTACTTTAAATTTTAAATTTCAATAAAAATGTGTTTAACTGAGTAAATTTTATTGTCATAGTTTAAAATAATTAACATGAGAACAAGTTGTATTTTGATGGCCATTCTCGTTCCACAGTACACAAGGCTTATATTTAATACATACACGTATTGTACAGTTCAATTTGATTATTTTTGATTCAAAAATATATGGATCACAATGTATCAGCACCAATTTACGATAATAAGCAAGGACGACATTGTCTAGTTGAATTCATGACACAATTTATAAAAATATAAATGTTCAGACTAATTTTTGGTCTAATAGTAAAAAACAAAATAAAAGTTCATGGCGGTACACAACACAATAACCAACAAGCAGGGTTAGGTTTGAAATAGTTCACAAGTAGTGTACATACGATAAATACGTATAATATAAATAATTCACTCTACATACAATATTAAAATTATAAACGACTGGATATGAGTACATGTTTATTACATATGAAAATGGACAATAATTAATTAATCATAATATAAAATAACTATACGGATTTATAAAAGATGACTTGATGTTTGAAAACTATATACGTCACCTGACAAATGAAAATATTTGCGATTTAAGCAACAATAATAATAAAAATAAAAATAATAATATATAAATAAAACAATGAAAACAATAAAAATGACAATAATAAATAGCAAAATATTTCTATTATGTATCAATATTGTATCTAAAGAACAAAAGATTAACATGACACAAATATTGTTTATTATTACACAAAATATATAATAATAATATAATATATTGTCTATTAATTATTATATAACATGGGCCCCATACACATATTAGTATATTACCTGTACATACCTGTTGTAAATAGTACATATATCTACTGCTGTTTCAAACGTCAAGATATTCGATTAAGACAAATTGCATCCATCAATTATATTTTCACATGAAATAAATTAAATATAGAAAAAAACTGAGGTATAAAATAACATAAATTGGACATTAACAATAGATAATTACTAATAGTTGCATAAGTATTTGTTATATCATAGTCTGTGATAATTTATTTTTAAACAACTATCAACTGTTGTCTAATACAAAATAAAATATTCTATATAAATAAATAATTAGGATAAAAGGATGGATCACATGTTAAGTTAAATTGTTTATACAATATGATAATTTAGTATATAAATATATTGTCGTACTTAGAATGATATAATAATTTATATATATATATACCATTTATAAAGCTACTAGGTTATTATAAATTAATAATATATACTTTTAGTTCTTACAGAACATCAGGTGAATACAATTAAATAAGTATAATTATTTTACTATAGTTGAATGTATATTATAAATGGAGAGTAGAAGTGGAGAAAAAAGTTTATTACAATAATAAAGAAAACAGATCAAGCAAACTTTTTTCCCCAGTACATTTTCGGGTTAATCTACTCGTAAATTAAATATATTTATGGATGTTTTATTACAAGTAGTTGATAGAATAAGCACATGTAGAAACCCCTTCAATTGAAAAATGATAAAAAAAATGTTATAAAATTATTTATATTTGTTTGGTTAATTAGAAAAAATAAATAAGAATATGAAATATGATAAGGAAGAAAATAATGAAAGGATAGTAGGATTATTATTTATTATTATTATAATACGCATAAACCGCTAAATAACTAGAAGAAACACATTATTAGATTAATTGCAAAAATAAAATAGATCATCAAATCACCTACACAACAGTAATTTATAATATACTTTTAGAGTATGTAGTTCCTTATTTTTTTTAACTAATAAAAAAACACCAATTAATTTAACTTCTTCAGACTGATTAAGAAAATAATTTTTCACATCATTATTATAAAAAATATCCACATAAAATGGCATAATATAGTACTAGCCTAATGACTAAAACAATATTTGTAATATATAGGTCTAAATTCTATACATTACAAGACATATTTTGCACAATAACTGTGTAGGATAAAATTAATGGCAAATTAAAATTACTACTCTAATTTATATATAAATAACTTACTATGTAATTCATGTAAGAATTAATTTTTTTTAATTTATTTATATTTTGTTTTAATAATATGTAATATTAAATGTCTTAATTTTATGAAATAAACATATTTAAATTTACTTTGGTTAATAGTCTTTGTGGTAACTTTAAAAAAAAAATGTTATCTTGTTTCAAAGAAAATTCACGAAAAAAAAACCATTATTACAATCAACATTAACAAATAATTTTTATTAAATTTCCAGAAATTTAAATTTTAAAAAGATTGCATAAAACAAGAAAGAATAAATACTTATAATACTGTTGTTCATTTCAGTTTTGGGATGTTAAAAATAAAAAAAACTATTTTTATAAAATAATAAAAAAAGAAACTTAAATTTAAGTTAAAATTCAATGTAAATAAATATATATAATTTTATTATTTTTACCACTTAACATCTTTGGGGTCCAGACAACATTATGCCACATACACATACAACGTAATATCACAAAAAAGAAAAAAATAATAAATTAATTATATGATCTAAGACTTAGAATATTTTAATTTAATTTTAATTTTTATAATTGTATATGATGTTATAGTTGTATGCATGTGTGACAAGTATGTGTGCGTGCATAAAAAACAATAATTCGAAACCACAAAAAAAAAAAATAATAATGAAATAAAATATCTAATATTTCAGTATGCTTTTCATATAACTATTAACTATTACCAGATTTTTAAAACTGGTCAGCCAAAAGATCACAAATTTCAATAGACACCGGTTCTTTGCTGGATCTTACAGTCAAACGATACATCTATAAAAATAAAAAATAAATAACATTATAAATAATATTTATTTTATTTTATCCAAATAATTTATATTCAAGTTTTACAATTCTTTGTTTATAAGTAATAAGAAACATTTTAATTTTTAATACTGATTTCTAATCTTTTAATGAAAAATCAAAATATATTTATTGTGCTTTTATTACTAACACATTGGTCATTCTTCAAACATTAACAATTAGAATTAAAAATAGAGCAATATAATAAGTGTTTAAGATGGATTATTTAAAATCAATAGTACTCGATTAAACAGTACTGAAAAATATATCTAGACAATCAAAAATGAATATTGCAGCTATTAAAACAAGGGCTACATTAGCCCTAAAAATATAACTATCATATACATATTGAAATCAATAAACATAGTAATCACAATTATAATCCTATAGACTGTTTCTCGGAAAACTTATTTGTATTTTATTGTTACTATAATTATAAGGTAATCAATCCACATTTAAGCGGTCATGCCGTTACATAAATTACCATTTGTTAATCAAAGTAGATTCATATAAACAATGTATGAATTTCTACAATTTAAAATGTAAATTTTAATAAACAAGTTGGGAAAATATGGTACTTTTAAGTATATTATATTTATAATTCATTTAAAAGCAATATTATTTAAATTTTTTATTTTTTTTTTTTTTTTTTGTAAAATTTGGTGTTGTTGTTTATTTAAATTTTTAATTAAATATTTATTTATTATAAGATGTTAAGCAAGATACTATTAATTTATTTTTATTTGTTTAATTCATTCAATCTTTGGCATGCGCATGTACATTTTTAATAGCAGCTATAAATACATACCTGAGCTTGTTTATTGGGTTCTAAGCGCAACAAACATCCAATCTGTTGTGTTTTTGTATGAACAATACCAGCACAAACAAAATTATCAGGATTTGGATCGATGCCATCTAATAACTGCATACCAAACCCAGAAAGTTTTGTTCTAGTCGATACCTGATCCATTGGCTGTGATGCTTTAAATATTTTTTGTGACTTTTGTGGATCATGATTACTAAAAAACAAAATAAGAAATAAATTAAATTAATAAAAAAAAATGTATTGAAAATTATTAAATACAGTATATAATATACCCAAATATAAATTAATTATATTAATATCAATTACCTGCCAAGATTTTTCCACCGAGCAAAGAAAGACTCACTGTTCATTTCAGTTGGTTCATAAAATTTATTTAAAGTTACTGGCAATTTGATGGAAACATTTTGTGGGACACCGTTATACACAAATGAAACATTAATAACAGGTACATCTAAAAACCAAAATGATTTGATAAATACTTAACAACTATACAATCTGAAAAATTAAAAATACAAGACATTACCTGTATACTCTTCTATACATTCAACAATAACTAGCTGCTGTATTTGTGCACCAGCTTCCAGAACTGGCTCAATAGGTTTAATTTGAACAGCTAATTTGGTGACCCAAAGATGAGGACTAGATAATACTGTGGAAAAATTCTGGAAAAAAAATGGTTTGTTAAATAAAAACTAATATTAAGTATTTAGATTGAAAATTTACCAGCAATGGTATTGTTGTTTTGTTTCCATAAAACAGACTTAAACGCCCCAAATTTCTTTTAAACTCACATTTTACACCAACTTGAATTAATTCATTTTCAAACAAGACTCCATTATTTTTACAAATAAATCTATAAATAAAAAATAAATTTAAAAGAAAATAAAATATATAAATATAAATAAGTTTACTTTTTAGGATTATAGTTATTTTGACTGGCATTCAATGAGTTTGAACCAGTTGATCCTCCACTACCATATAAATCTCCCAAAACATCAACTAATACATTAGCATTACTAGAATGTGTAGAAGATGCAATTGGTGTTGATAAACCTAATAGATCTGCAGAATTGCTGTTAGACTGCAAAATTTATATTTAAAAGATTACATCATTTTCATTTTATTTAAATGTTAACAACCCTTACATTTGAGTGATTATTAACATGACTATTTTGATGGTTTATAGGAGAAGGTTGGGGACTACGATTTTCTTGTGTTTCGGTTTCTGGTACACGACCTGGTTTTTTCTTTTTCAAGACAGCTAATATTGATGATTCACGTTCAGGAAAAGATGGCATTTCTTCTAAAACGGTGGCCTAATAGTAAACATACAAAAAAAAAATAGGATGTGTTTTAACTGAAATAGATAAAATTAATGACAAAAACTAAAGTTAAAGATGCCATATTAATCTAAAATCAGATACTAAAAAAACAAAATTCAGATTACCTGATTACCAAAATAAATATATATTCCAAAAAAAACATACCAACACATCAGTAGATACAATTTTTGACAACTGTAAGTACTCTGATGCTCGCTGTTGTAGTTCGGCATCAGCACTTCGTAAATTGCTGTCTTGTTTGAGAATTTCTTGAATTGTGGTCTTTACTTCAGGGAATAAATTAATGAATTTAACATATGTTGACAATAATAATGCTCGAGTCATTGGAGAACACAAATGGTACTATAAATACAAAAATTATTAAATAAATCAAACATTTAAAATTATACATTTACTTATTTTTACCTTGGAATGTAATAATTGAAATTGGACATTTGGAGCAGATCGAGTATCACCAGCAATCAAATTTCCAAACTCTCCAAGTATATACCCCCCAACTTTTACCATATTTTCATGACAAGCAGGTGCTTGAAGAGCCTATAGTTTACATAAAAGTGTAATAATTAATATAGTTCTTATTATAAAATAAAAATAATATAGTATAACAAAGTATAGCACCTCAAATACAGTCTTGGCAGCATAACCTTGTACATCGTCTCTATTTATAACAATTTGAATAACACGGTACCAAACCTCTTCGGAAACATAATCACCTGCTATCCTAATTAAATTCAGAATAACATCCACATACCATGTATAATCAGTAGCATATTTCTCGGCCAATATAGCTACTTTCAATACCTACATAACAAAAATAAATGTACTAAAATAATAAAAAAATAATAATAGTTTTTAATATTTACCATTTCTTCTCTTATTGAGTAATCAGCAGTTTCCAGATAATTTAACATTTCCTGAACTATTTCCTCAGAATTTGACTTGTCACACATAGCATACAATAAATCAACTGCTTGCTGTCTAACGGAAACATCTTTTTCCATCTAATAACAAGTACAAATTTTGTATAAAAATAAAAAAAAAAATTTTAATTTCAATTAACAACTTACTTTCATAGACAATATAACAACTTCTTGATGTTTCTTAACGGCTTCATGCGAAAACTCAGAATTTGCCAAAAGGCACATAGACTCCAGAGCTAAATATCTAAGGTTTGTTTCTCGATTAGATAAAAATTGGCCCAACTGGTTGCAAGCTCTAACGAGTAAATTTGGTTCACTACAAAATTAGCATAAAAATGTAAAAATGTAGAAAAATAAGTAAATTTCATTTAAATTGCATTTAATATTGTTATACCTGTCATTATGAATAATCAAACTAATAGCTTCAAATAGTACAGCATTTTTAGCATTGGAATGTTGTACTTTTTTTGATTTAGGAGCTTCTTGTGCTTTGTTCAAAATAGTCTCTAAACATTCATTCAATCTAACTCTAACACCTGCATCTTCTGTAAGAGTACAAGAGAAGAAAAAATTAATAAAAAATATTTAATAACTGTTAAAATTATTTAAATTAAATGCATACCAGGTGTAGAATAATTTTGTAAAAGTCGAAGTAATTTAACTGATAACCATGGAGCTGGGACAAAGTAATAGGTATAATCTTGAAGATCTGTATAACTAGCAGTCACAATCTATATAAAATATAAAAATTTCTAGTTATAAAGAAAGACTAAATTAATATATTCTCATCTACCCTGGAAAGTCTTGAGACTGCAAAACTGACACACGCTTTGTATTCTTTTGGATTTCGTTTAACAAGAGCATCAATAAGAGAAACAGCAGCTGTGACCACACCTAAATGTTGATCGTTTAATAGGTGAACAATTCTTGAAGTCCATTCACTGGCACCATTTGAATCTATGGGTATCACATCAGGATTGGTACGTAATAATCGGAGAAAACATAGTGCAGCTGATTGTTTGACAACATCCATAGTGTCACTAAATATAATATATATTTAATTTAGTATTTTATAATATTTAGTGCATGAAATTTAAATATGCATACCCCGAAACCAACAGTTTTGGTATGTCATAACCAAATGCTTCAGCCATATCTCTACTACCAATATTGGCAATACATTGCATTGCTAAATTTACATGGATTGAATTCCTAATGAAAAATAAATAAAAAAATAAAATATAAAGATATAATCTAGAATAAACATATATTATTATTCAAATATTAATTTACCGAGATTGCAGATCATTCTTAATACTTTGATTAATAAGTTTAATCAAATCACTATTTGTATTTACTAGTACTGAAATAAACAGATAACCCTAAAAAAAAAAATAAAAAAAAAAATCATTTAACACTTAAAATATAGATGTATAAGTGTAATCAACAAAAAATTAAGAAATAATATAAGATTACAACAATCAAAAATTAATGATCAAACTTATAGCAATTTCTAAATAATTCATAAATATAAATTTCATAACATTCTTAAATTAAATTACAAATATTAATTGTTTATAGTAGATTTTTCTAATAGATCATTCTAGAAATCTCAAAATAAAACAAAAGAAATTCAAAATATCAAGATATACAAATATATTATTAAATATAAGTTTCAATGGAATTATAATTCAATTTGTGGTATTGAAATTTTTAAATAATCAACATAAAATTAGTCAACTATATATTATTTTATTACAATATGATGCCACTTAATTAAGTACAAAGACATGTGAAGATGAAATTTCAATAATGGATATAGTCTTCATAAATATATAAATGTTTCAACAAATCCTTTAGATATAATTAACTATAACCATAAAATATAACATTGAATGAACAATTCAATTTTAGTAAATTAGCTTTAAAAAATTAAGCTATCCTATATAAATCTTATATAAATACTTATTATGTGATTAAATAATACATTGAATCAAAGGAAATAATATAAAATCGATTTGATAAATAAACTTACTATTTGTTTTTCAGAATATTTATTGGAAGATAACAAGTTAACAGCTTCCATATGGCCAAAATCAATATCATGACCCAATAGAAATATGAACAAGAGCTTACATACATATTTCTTTTTTTGATATCCATCTAATGTTTTGTCTCCTTTAAATTTGCTCCTTATATTTGCTAATTCTTTATTAATTCTCTTTATTTCCGCCTCTTTACTTTTACCTAAAAAAAATTATCATCATAAGAATAGAACATATAAAAATAGTTTGTGAAAATAAATTAAATTAAAAAAAAAATATCATTAAAATTACTATCAAAATAGTATGTTATATTTACATATTATATTAAATTATTAAATTTAAAATTGTATACATTTACAATACACAACAAAATAACCGCATAACATACTTTATCAAGAGATAAACAATTATCTCTGGCCATAGTATCTGTCTGTTTATTTTCAAAATATTACACATTAATGTACAATTTTAAACAATAAACAAAACAAAAATAAATTTCAATAACAGTTAAAAACATTTTATAGTGATCAAAATTATAAATATTTAATTTAAATAAAAGATATAATTGAATTGCAAAACAATTTAAAAACTTTTTAAAAATTTAAAAATTTAAAATCATTAAACCTATAATGAAATATTGAACATTCTACTAATAGACGTATAAAAATCTAATTACAAACAATGTAAAGTGTGAATATAGATAAAATTGAAATATATGACACGGTTCTATTATATTTATTTATTGTTATCATAGCTAAGAATATCAAAAAATCTTATGTCCAATTATTTTGAATAAAAATTTTCAATATTAATACTACTGTCTATTACTCAAGACTTATGATTTTAACACATAAAATGGAAAACATCAACTTACAATTTCTGATATCTGAAATAAAGACAGCAAGACCTCGCATACCATCTCCTCTAACGGCCGGCATGATTATAGTTGTAAAAAAAGTGTTCAACAATAAACTTTAGACCCAGTCTTTGGAAATCTATAAAACATAATGGAAAAAAACAATTAAGTAATAAAGTTGTAACAAACAGAATCCAGTAAGGGAGTAGAGCAGTTGGAGATCGGGACATTGTGCAATGGTTTGAAAGGTTGTCACCAGTACAGTTGGAAATGAACGCATACCTATTGTACACTACAAACACAGCAACAATAACAATGGTAGCAACTTTTGATTCTATTGGATTTTTAATGGACAGTTTCCTGTGACAGTATCTGGGCAGCAACCCTCCACCCTGGGGGGACAGGCACGTCCACGTTAGAACGATACGAGGAGGGAAATCCCGTCGCGGCGGTTATCAGCGGACTTCCTAGTCCAGCCCCTCCACCATATCACGGGGAAAGGGATAGCCTGTCATACGTGAGACGATAGAGGGGGAGAACTGACCGTACCTGGAGACCGTGACGTGACGGAGTCATTCAAAACGTCACCAACACGGGAACTCTTGATTCTCGGTGGTTGTTTGGTGGTCTCGGAGACTCAGGACGCAACGGCAGTGGACATAACGACGGATTTTCGGAGCTCGAGCGTCGAGTACGTTTGCCTTGTACACACCGCCGGAATATTATCACGACGCTATCTATTGGCAGAGACGACGACACACACACATGCACACTCACGTTAAGTCCGTCGGTTCTCGGAAGGATTTTCTTTTACTACTTGTTCACACCGTCAGCGAACGTCGACCGGCGCGGCGCGGCACGTAAACACACACACACACACACACACGCGCGCGCGCACACAAGCATTCGCTACACCACCTCGGGACTCGGTCAGACCGACTCGAAGAATTTAATTTAATTTTTTTTTTATTATTCCTTTTCCCCAATTCGGTTTTTCTCCTCTCCGTCGCGCACTACCGTCGTCGTGCCACCGTCTCAGTCGTGCGCGCACCGACGACACGGCGCACGGCACGCTCTATCGTCGTCGCGCGGCACCAACCGCTTCCGCAAAACCGATCCGTTGGTCACACTGTCGGTCGCACGCGAACCGGGAGATCGCGCGGTGCGTGTACGCGACACGATAACGGAAATCGATCGTTTCCCGTGGACAGATCCGTGTGCCGTCCGTCAAGCGGGGGCGTTTCCCCGTACTCGTTCAAGCGGCCGCCGTGCGAATCTACGCAGTCTCGGCAACTCGGCCGTTCGTTATCTGTTTTTCGCGCAATCGTCCGCGGCCGCCAAATTCCGTTCAGCCGGTCCGCCGAATCCCGGTGTCCGGTTGACCGGGGACGCACCACGTTATCAGCAGCAGCTGACGCTGCAGCCTCATCGCGGTCGCGACGGTTATCATATGGTCGCCGATCGAGTACCGCGGCGGCACGATTCGTACCGACGGAATGCTGTTCGGCGGCCTGCCAACGAGCTCTGTCGGTTGTCGCCGGAGTCGTCGTATTTCGCTTTCCATGCGAATCCCCGAGACGCCCGTCGACTGCTGGTTGATCGGACTTTGACACACGTTCGGACGTCGATCGACAGGTCGTTCCGCGCCACCACCGCCGCCGCCGCTTTTGTAAGACGACTCGCTACGATTTCGCGTCTTGTAACGTGGACGTCACTTGCTCCGGTGTTTTCTTGCCCTCCGGACGGACGCGGTGCGAAAACCGTACAAAGTTCGACTTGATCGCAATCGTCTGTTGATGCAACAAACTATTTCGAAATGTAATGCCCGAACCAATTTACTCGCGACATTATGTTCCCTGGAGTTGTTGGCGTAAGGTCATGGTAGTTTTAGAAAAATTGGATGGGAGATGTATTATGCGTTAATACCATGCCTCGCGGTCTTTTAAGTCAATTAAGGGAGCTCGTGGTTTTTTTTTTAATTTGTGGACAATGCGGCAATGGTTTTAATTATACATTTAATTAATTAAATTGAAATATTTTAATCCTTGGCAAGTACCAACCAGGTACTTTTTATCTCACCTAATCTATTATTTTAAATGGTGCCCCTTTGATTTTTAAAATCCCCTTTTTTTATCTTTGTTTTGATCCTCACCAGAATATCATCGAGGCAAGGGTGATAATATCAGAATTTGAGAGTGTACACAGTTTTCTAGAGTCTAGAAAAATATCACTGAACTGAGGTTTCCGTTGTTTTAAAAAAATACGGTAATAATGTAATTGTAACAGGCACACATCGTCCGTGACGAACAACATTTCACCGTTGTATTTTACACAACATCGCGTAAAGGTACGTTTTCTAAGGCGCAACATGTCGTCAATATCTGTTCACACGAAGATAGTGTCAACTGTTTTGCAAGACGCGACAGGTCGCGGCGACTAAACTTTGGGTCGCCGCGACCAACGACACTACTGCTCTGGGAGCAGTGCTGCGCGACAAGTCGACGCGACGCCTCACAACGACTATTGAAACAATAACAAAAATTAAATAATATTGTTAATAGTAGGCCGCTTTTTCCGGTTCATATTCCTAAAATAGATTTTTATTTTTCTCCAGATATCCTTTCCTAAGAATGTTATTATTTTTTAAATGGCTATTAAATAATATTTCGTAAAAACCTTCAGTATTACGATATTTAACATATTAAACATATCTGTTTTTTTTTTTTTTT
>NW_020272904.1:1248211-1412691 GCF_003268045.1 Sipha flava
AGATGTCAATTTTATTTTTTACCTAGATAAGATAACGATATGAAGTTTTTATTTAGATAACATATCTAGATAAATTTATCTAAAGCACAACACTGGCTATCACCATATAATAAAGATGTATATTGATATTGGTTATCTATTTTTGTTACGCAAATGTGACGCACTACTAATTTATTTGAATTTTTGCATGTGAATTTATTTTAAAATTGTAATATATGTTGATATTTAAATTTCAAAATATTTTTAAATATAGTGATGCAGTAAATTAATTAATTGTGTTTTATTTGTGTACCATAATATACATTTTACTAAATAGTCTATGAATTATTAATGATGATAAATCATATATGGTAATCACCGGCGTTTGACAACAATTGTATTACAACCGTTTGGTACAAACATAAAATACAAGAATAATGTTGAATTATAACACATCATTGGACATAAAATATAAATAAAATATATAATACGTTTATAAACGTTTTTACATTAAAATTTTAAAAATATAGAATTAATATATAAAGTATGAATATTAAACTATATATTTTGGTATGTATAGAGAATGTGTACTCATTTTAAAAATACATTTATATGTATGATATGATTTACCTAATTTACTCGTTTTTGTATATTTTGAATAGCAATATTTCTAATTTTTAGACAATTTGATTAAAGAAATTAAAATAAAATAATTTCACATTTTTAATTCAATTATAATTCATCAAAACACTTTTGAAACCTATGAAATGTATATTCATAAGATATTCATTAACTTTAATTTTTGGTTTAATATTTTTTATATAATTTAAAGCCACTGCACCCTAAAACCTTAATATCTATTAATATGATTAATGTTATTGGTTTTCGAGAAATGTAAAAAAAATATATTTACCATTCAAGTACATATATTTATATCCATTTTTATATATATAAGGGAACATTCAGTACTTATATATCCATATATCTTACAAGTCGACAAACTCACGATAACTTTCAAAACTCTTAAACCCTTGAAATGTATGAATTTACAAATGGTGTGTTTAGTTATGTGTTGTAAATGTAAACTGAGAGTTTTTCAATAAAACTTTATCGTTGCGCTAAGCTTATTGACTTAAATGGAATAACTGTGATCTCTTTTGATAACTATAAATTACGGTACACATATGGTCTAATTAAAAACATGTTTCGTGTTTAGTTAAATAAATTAAATAAATTGAGTTCTTCTAAATTTTATTAAAAATGTTTTGTTAATGAGTCGCCATTTTCGATTAAAAAAAAAACATAATTATTTGTTTAAAATTAACTAATCATCGTAAATCGAGTTAAAAAATGTGCTAAATAGATATTTCCCTTTAATATAATCTGGCAAAACAATATTCTACTGCATTCATCACGTTTAAATCTGGAAACCTGATGGATTAACCTTTTACGGGGTTCGGTTCCTACACAAAAAAAATTGTTCTGGTTTTCTCGCCGTTTTTTAAAAAACTAAAATTTTGGTGTCAGGTTTCTTTTCGATAACCGCAAAAACCTTTAAAAAAATTTCTGTTCCGGTTTTAAAAGTCAATTTAAATTAGGGTTTCAATGAGGTTTTGATTTCCAATATTCATAGGGTTCCGATTTTAAAATTAATTTTTTTCGGTACGGATCCAGTCTCTGGTTATATACTACTGTCCCGCGTAGAATAATGATCGGTGTTATTTTGCTGCTCATTTTATAGGATTCATTTTGATTGGCACTTGTTTGAATTGAAGAAAATCGCTCTAAATTCATAATATTGTATTAAATTATGGAATATATAAAATAAAAATGTATAGAAAACTATCATAATATTATAATACTACTATTAAAACAGTAGTTTATTGAAAATATTTTATATTCTGCGATAGGTTGTTAAAAAATGCCGCCTTTACGCAACTTATGGTGTTTACGTAACAGTACGTGGATTTTATGGTTGAAAAATAAAATAATTTTATACTTTGATTTAAGGAAAATAAGATAAAATTAAAATATATGCGTACGTCATATATAATCAGTTTTTTTTTTTTTTTTACTCGAGTGAAATTCCCCTGTTAAATGTTAACTACAAGGTTCTGAACGAAAATTATTTTGCTATGACTATACATGTATGTAACACATATTTTACGCACTCTACTGACTATATAAATAAATATTTTTAAGGTACCATATAATCAAAAGCTTTTTAAATGCATTTATGATATTGTCGAGAACATTGCTGAGCTAAGTATTTGAAAGCTTAATTATAATAATAAAATACTCTTTATGCTTGTACGTCTTTACTCGTAACATTTCTTAGTAAATTTACTTTCATCTTATCATCTGCCAAATGTATCCTCTACGAAAAAAAAAAAAAAACTGAAAAACAAAATACAAACATTATATACGTAGAATGCACCATGAAAGAAATGCAGTTCAAATTACGTAAAAAAAATGCCAAATCTTCGTGGTATCCTCAATATAATATTGCATGATAAACCTTAAATTATTTATACCACAGAGTTCTTAAAATTATAATTGAATTCTTTCAAAGATGACCGTTGTACTTGAATTTAATAATGATACTAGAAAATAAATAATCAAAAGGTACGGTAAACATAATTAAAACATAATATGTGAAATGAGTTTAACATTACAAATGCAATCAAAGCGTCAAAATATGTACCGTATAACATACAGAAACAATACATCTCACTCACACAAAACGTTAAATAATTTGAAATCAAATATTAACCACCTAGCATAGTGTGCGAAACGATATTTGTAATATTTTAGGTTTGTTGATAAAAGAGATTTAGTGGAACAAACTAGAGAATAATACACGTAATAAATTCAGGAGAATACCCACAGAGGCATAAATTTATGCTTCACTACATACATCCTGCGTTATCATTATTTACTCATTTCCCAAGTCATGCTCATAAATACATATTGTTTAAAAACGTATATAAATAGATTTTAAAGATCTTGATTACGAAAATAATGAAAAGATAAAACGAAGTTTTTAGATTAGTATTTCTTTTGATATATATTTTATCTTAAGAAAAATAAAAAAATTAAAAAAGTTGTCCTGACAATAAAAGTTCTCATCAAAATTTTGATATTATATTGCAGGATGCAAAACGACTCGAGTGAAACCTGATAAAACTTAAATCACAAATATTTTAATTTAATTTGATTTGCATGCTATCAATAGAACTTTTAGAACTTAACCACGATAGTCGTAAATGGAAATAATGCATAGACCATTTTGACATCTTTATTTAAAACTACCGAAAAACATATGGAAATGTCTACTTCGAAAATATAGAATTCACGTTTTGAACACTGCGGGAGAGAATCCACTCAGTGGCTGTCCATTGGCTTGGGTACAATGTAATTTATCGAATATATCATTTTGGAGTTCTTTTTTACGTCGAAAATTTAAGATGCGGCTACGTGTAATTCTGAAACAACCAGATCAATTGATATTATACTCGATCCAATTTGGATCACTATTCATTGAAAAATTAACTAAGTCATGTTAGCCCATATATTTATGGGAATCCTGGATTTTGAATGTTAATGACCGATCTCAGAATCAAATATAAATTATTTACATGTATAATTGCGGTAGCAAAGTGTATCATTTAGACATTCTGCGTAATCAGAAAAGATAAAGAGTTAATTGTTGGAATACATCATATATGTATTCATTTGAACGTATATTTCTTAGGTGTTTTGTGCACAGTGACAAATATAAAACTGAAATATTGCGCAGAACATTGTTATTTTGAGTAAACTCATAATCAAAAAAAAAAAAAATTAACTCCTACAACATACTAAATAATATCTATGTTTGTATTTTTTCTCTTTCATGTTTCATAAAAAAATTAATATGAATAATAAATAGATTTACAAACGAACCGAAATATCAAGAACAAGATGTCTCGCGTACACCAATATGACTTCAAAACAACACGAGCTGTACATAATAATAATAATGAATAAAATAATACGAAGTGGCTGGTCTACCACCACGGGGTATTTGTGTTACCGGCCAGTCGTAATTCAGAGGAGCCAACAAAAACGATGTCGTATTTTCTCTCTCTTGATATAATATTACATTAAAATCGTTCGATTTTACAATCCAACATCGGAGTACGTCGAACGTTGTTTCACAATCTAAAGCGTTGTGGTGCCGACCACTCACGACCGTGAAGAGAATGAGACATTACCGCATTAGGATGTAATAATAATAATAATAATGATAATGTAAAAAACCTAACCGAGACGACGACGCGTGCACCGCGGGCGCAGACGAAACAACTGTGTCCGACCAGCGACGATAGGCGATGAAGACATCATCACTGCACGAAAGGCGGTGTTCACGCGCACAAGCGTCAGACCAACCTCGGGGCACGTGAGATTACGTTCTTCGTTTACCACGTGTATACGCGGTCATTGGTTTTTTTGTGGGAACGTCTATTATTTCCGTCCGTCGGAACCGGACGTGCGACTCAAGAATCGACGGACAATCGTTTCGAATCGAAGGTTTCATGATCGTTTTCGCAAGGTATAAAAGCTGCGTGTTTTATTTTTCTGAGACCTACTCGCGTTACGTGTTTGACACTTGTCACCGTTTGAATCATCATCGACGACTTTCTTCGTATCTAAAGACAACTAGGTTTTCCACTTTACACACAGCGAATTAGAATTTTTTCGCATCGTACGAAGTATTGTAACGCTAAAAGTTTGAACCGTATGCGTTATTTTGCACGTACGGAAATAATAAGAAGTGCGTTGCGAAATTCGATTTGGACACGAATAATTATATGGCAAGGTTATAGACAAAGTTACAGACAGGTACACGTAGCTTGAGGTTCTTAGGAAAGTCCTTGGTTTAAGGAGATATTTGTATGCGTTTAAATTGCATACACCGGTGACAGAAAGAGGCGACGAACAAATACAATTTCGCAGCTTCAGCGTATCGAACGAAATACGTTTACGGCGAGTCCATGTGAATACGACTGCTCGCAATAGATTATTCGTTGTTAAAACGAAACTGTACCGGCCACGCGCGCATTTAATCGGTGTCAGTTTTCGCAGAAACGAAACACGTAAGAGGAAGGGGAGTACTTTGATATTGTATTATGATACAAAAAAATGTTTAATCCACTGATAATTTATTACTTAAAATGTAATTCTTATACGAACGAAAAAAACGTAACCCGAGCAACCCGACCGGGTAATAAATCACAGCCTAAACTTGGGATCGAGGAGAGGGGATTTTCCAGTCCCCCCCCCTCGTAATACCGCCGATGACTCATTGGGTCTTCGAAAAATCGCATTTCAAGACCAACCCGTCGAACACGCTGTATGAGATCCGAACGCGACGTGTAGCGCAGCGTGTATGCACGTGGTTGTATTGTTTAGTTCCGACAATAATAACATAATCTATAATCATTCCCGATGGCGCAACAATGGGAGTCACTCGGTCTCGAATTGGATTCCTGGCTCAGGGTGCGCGTTCGTGTGAAACGTACGTGCGTGCATGCGCACGTACGGAAAAGGCGGGGCGGGCCGTGTCTGGTGCGCTGCCGGTCGCCGCCGCCTACGGGAAAAACCAGTTTTTCGACATTCTTTTGTGGACCCCTCCGCCGCGGCCGCAGTGCCAGAACTCGACCGCAACGTTTTGTGTCCCCGTCCACCCCGCCGAGGAAGGCCGACAACTTCGCTCCGCCCGCCGCGCGGATAATTACTACATCTTTAGAGGTGGGAATTTCGACTCGATTTAACGATTCAATTCGCTCGACTCGGTTCGTACCAATGATTTGATTCGGCGGGGCGACTACCAATTCAATAAGTTCTTATCGACTACGTGTTTCGTTTTGGATAATAATCACCAATTCACCGATTCATTGAACTGCTCTTGATTCGATTGACACGACTCGCAAATTGTTGGTGAACTGACAAAACGATAAGTCGGGATCCGATGAGAAACTAAGAGGTAACACCGGGAGTGATTGAGTCATTGAACTACGGTGCACCGAATGAACTCATTCGGTTCACCTAGAAAAGTTGATTTTTTGAACCGACTACCACCAATCCCTATTTACCAAGTGCCGCGACCGCGTACGTACATAATACATATGCATACGTACATGTAACGTGCGATTTACCCGGTTACACTTTGCCACCATCATTGTGGTTCATACCACACTGCGCCCGGTCGTCATCTTACGTACGACCGGGTTTTCCTCGTCGCCGTCGTCGCTGTCGTTGTTCGTTGTTGTAAAATCATTGATATATTCTCCTCCAGGGACGGCAGCGGTCGCGTTTCCGTGGTCATTGCACACTGTAAACCTAACGGACCGACGGCAGTGCAATTCCGAATGTTTCGTATCGCGCGACCGTACCGTTTTCTCCGGGGATTTATAATTTTCCGTCGGAAAATCCGTTTCCGGACGGTCAACGACGAGTGTTTTCGTGACGCGGAGAATTTTTCACGGTTTTAACGCGATCATAATATCAAGTCGGCGGCGTGCCTGCAGGTCTGAGTGCTTTATACGGACGAAATAATCATTGCAATTATTGTCGAGTAATACACTTTGATATCTACAAAAAAAAACCGCAAGTCATGTTACAGACAATGTTTTTATAATTATTACAGTTAATCTGTTTTTTTTTCTTTGATCGATACGTACTTCCAAATGATGTTTTCGCTCGTTCACCGATACGTTTAAATAAAATAGTCGTGTTGTGTGGATTTATGTCATAAGAAATATATCATCACTTGATTTCCGTAACGCTTTGTGTATAATACTTATTAATCGAAGACCAGTGATCCGTGGATAAAACGGTGAGAACGATCGCGACCATGTAAGTATTTTATATTTTGTTTAAGAATAGAGTCTACAGTCCGGGTGAGCAAAATGATACGCGAACAATACGCAGACGGTTTGCGCACCAGGAGTGCGAACATTAAAATTTTAAAACTTCCGTTCATGTGGTCTGCCAATTCGATTTCGGGATAAGGCTCTCGGTTTCAGAATTGACAATAATTTCAAAACCTCAAATTCGGCGGGCCGCGGAAATGGATACCTGACAGTAGTGCGACAGCAGCGGTGGGTTCTACTGGTACACCACCAACAGCTAATGGAGGACTAGGGCCGTGACTAGGAACAAAAACAACGGGTGCCCTTCAGTGACGTAATTTTAGGAGGAGGCAACTCTTGCATTTGCCACGGTCTAAAGTTAAGCTTTTCCAAAGTCGGCACGTCGTCAAAATAAAAATACGCCTTTTATAAAATCATTTACATGTTGTAAATCGGAAAAATGAAAATTATACGAGTATTTATGTTCAAAGTACAAATCGTTATGTTTTTGGACTGGTTTGACGCTCTCTCCCCCCCCCCCCCCAACACGTTAATCGGATCTCGGGTAAAATGTTCCGCTGAGTCGGCAATTTAATAAGAGCACTTACTACCTTACTATAAAAAAAGACTGAAATCCTGCCACTGCAGTGGTGCATTGGTGACACTTTTAGATCCCGCCCGAGATACTGTTTGGCGGTAAGAAGGTGATTGGCCACAACGTCATCTATATTTACTTTTGTCGGGTTCATTAACAAACATCGATTTTTACACAATCAGATGAATACAATGTTCATTAGGTGGTAATAAGAGATCAATAGTAAAATGTGTTGCTGCTAATACACTACAGTAACTGTCGGGTCCGTCACCTATAATCTAATCCGCCGTATGTATCTCGTTTTTATACATTAGAAAAATACAATTTAAAAACGTTGTTCTGTCATACGAACAAGTTATTTATACGAATATTAACATTTTTTCACGGTTTTTTTATTTTGTACCAGTTCATCATATCGACGTGTATCAACTTCAAATAAAAATTTGACAGCTTATAATATTTTTGGCGTTTTTATAAGCACAATAATCGTATACCTATGTACTATATAATTATAAATTCGATTATATTATAAGTTATTCTTATTATTTTGTATCGTTTGTAATTACCCATTGTAAAGGTGTTATAGCTTTTATTATTTGTTTTATTTTCTACAACTTTTATACACATTTTGCTGCTCCGATGAACTATTACAATGGCGTAGGAAATTAATTTTAATTAATTTATGCCGTTTCATAATTCTTAGTATTATACATTATCAAACTTTTTTGCGTACACTTGGACTTTTTAAATTGTATAATTTTTTCACTACTTTTTTTACATCGTCCGAGTAAAATGTAAAAGCAGCACAGTAGTATTCGCAGCATTATAAAATAATTTTGTTTTGTTTTGAATTTATTATCATTTTTATTAATTAATATTATTGGATTAGCGATACAGAAAAATATCACTAAAAATTTATGAAAAATATGTGAATGTGTAGCACTTTTATCATTTAGATATTTAGTAAGTGTAACTTTTTTGTAGATCAAGAATGAGAGCTCATCATATTTTGTTGTTATATTTGCATTGATATTAATTAATTTTGAAATGACGTATAAGAAGTTTAATTATAATTTTTAAAATTCTTTTCGTAGCACTGATGTAGAACTTTTAAAATGAATGGTCGACAGTTTGACGAAATGTAAGTTTGAAGTTTTCTTGAGTTTATTGTCTAATTGCTTTTCCGGAAAAGTTGTTTTGTTTTTTCAAATAATTTAAATATGTATTTCGAATGCGGAAAAAGCATATATTTCACTAAAAGCTGCCGCACTTATCACGCTGAGATTCGAAGTTTTACAGAGAGTATAATTAAAATGCAAAAAGTGTATCTAAAAACAATATAAATTTCCACTTAAAAGGAATTGCAAAACCACCCATTTACAATCGATATATCAGATATCTATATATTTTATAATAATATCGAATTATAGATTCGACGAAGTAACGATAATACAATAAAAACTATCCTTTGGAGTAAAATATTGTGCGTGAATGTGTATTTTACGATATAAGTGTCCGTTTTTATTTTGAATTTATATTGGATAACTTATTGCGTATGTGTTTGTATCCCACCTTTTGCTTAGGGTTGGTATTTTATTACACGTGACTACCCTTCGTCTATAACGGTCAGGTAGCCTTTACCTGATTCACGTAATAAACTCAATTTCCTGTATTTTGGGGAAAAATACGAAATATTTATTTACATATATGATAGTAATATAAGCGTCCAAAGTAAATGAACCGCAATCCTTTAAGTTTGAAAAAAGTATCCTGTCATAAATTGAATAAAATATTTTCATGACCAATGCACATTTACACTTTTCATTTGCATTTTTTTTTTTTGTGTTGTAATACATATTACAGTTGTATACATGTTATGATTTGTAGAATTTAAATTTAAATTTATATTTAACAATCAATTTTATCAATTAATCGTGGTCTAATTAAAAAATAATTATGATTATATATAAAGTAAGTTAATACAATAATAATAATATACACAATTTATGTAATATAATTTAAAAATATCGAGTTAATGTTTTTTTTCAACCATCAAACTATGTATAAATGACTAATTAAAAGTTGTCTAAGTATCAATTTAAATAAAAACAATTTATAACTCTTTGATTTTAAAACTACTCAGCAATTTAAATTACATGAATATATGGTCTTATTGTAAAAGTTATTTTTATTTTTTGTTATTGTGTGTAGGTAATATATGAGTATTTGGTACTCTACTGATCTCACCGATAAATTATTTTCAAATTTTCAAACTTAATATATTCACCCTTTTTATTTTAGTTTTTACATATTCTAAAAGTTTTTTTTTTTTTTTTTTAAATACGCCCCTTAATGATTTCATTGTTCATTTACTGTTAAAATCTTTGTGATTTTAAAATTGAATTGAGATTTCCATTGAAGTTTTGAAGTAAGACTTTTTTCTTTTTATAACTGCTAGTGATTTATAAAAATTATTTATTTCCTTGAAATATTTAAATTGTCATAGTAGGTTCATAAATATACATCTAAATCTAATCTTATTATACAATTCTAGTAAAATGTAATGTGCAAGATATTACAGAACAGAATATGTATAAGATATGTAATATATATATGATTTTTATATTATGCTGAAAATATAATAATATATTTTATAAATTCATCATGAAGTATAACAGTTTGGTTTTACTTTGTTAAATTTAATTTTCGTAAATATATACTTGTTTATGAAGTTTTAATTTTCTAACTTGCTATGCGATAGTTACTTACTACTTTTAAATGTTCTGTATTGCACCACTTTAATAGTTAAATGTATTTGACGAAAACCTTTCGACCAAGAGCACTTCTGTTATTGTTTGAGACCTAATTTTAGATTATGATATTGTGCACCTGTATAGCAATTCCATTTTCTTGAAATCTACTTAAGTACATTGCATGGGCCTTTACTTTGAAAGTAATGGGTGAATGTTGCAGTTAATAATAAAATGAAATAACATGCGAGATAAGTACCTACGTGCAAAGTTCCGTAAAACTATTTACGTGTGTTGGCACCCTAGACGTATTTTTCAAGTGTATAAAGATACTCACCCAACCACTGAAAAATTCAAAATTGTAATGGTTTTTTTTTTTCATTTTATTATTATTATTATTATTATTTGTTAATATAGGTATTATATAAATAATAGCCCAGAAATAATATAAAGTATGAATAATACAATATTGTTATTACTAATATTAACAATAATAAAATTTAATATGTCTCAAGTTTATTATTTTAACTTTTATGTTATAGTACCAACTTACCCCTTATTTTATATGTGTATTGGCTGTCACACCTTGAAATAGAGTTGGGCGTCACTGTATATATTTAGTTATATAACATTTTCATTCATATAAAATATCGGTATTTTTAATTTTATCCGTCGATAAGAGTAAGTATGTGAATAGAAATCGGTTTATGATATTCTTTAATCTATTTAAACTACTATTTGTTTATAAATATTTTTATTTTTTTTTTCATTTTTTTTTAAAACTTTTTTTGAAGTGTTTCCATATAGAATACAATGTAGTTTGATTTTAAAACGAATTCTTTTTTCTTATTTCGCTAAGGAAAAGTAATAAGTGAAATAGTTATTATTACACTAACAATTTAAGTAGAGTCAAACTGTAAGTTTTACTGTCGGATTTTAGAAAATAATAGTATATCTAAAGAAATTTTTGTATACATAATTCTCATTTCAAACATATAAAACAAGTAATTTTTTAACTTTTCATTTCACAACTGTAACGGTTTTCTTTTTACTTAGTTCTTATACAACGAAAAATTCTGAACCTTAACTATCGATCTTATGAGATATAGTTTTATTTTATATGGTATTTTAATTTTAATGGAAGCTAGTCGAAGTGTTTGAATATATACATTTTTTTTCTTCATTCGTGTGTTCCCTCATCAACGTCAACACACGAAAACTTTACTAAAAAGTCTTGTATGCCAAGGGTTTTGGAAATCTATTGTAAAACGAATCAGGTACTAGAGGTCGTTTTGAAAGGGCATCATTCCAACGATTAATTCAATCACCTCGAAAAAGACAGACCAGTTTGGAATATGTAACGAGCATCTCCAGTCCCTGTGGAAATTCGATGGGATGAAGGGCAAGGACCCTGGGCAGACACGGTGTCCATCCCGTTAATTGTGCTCGGATTTATGGAGCTTAACGAATTACGAGGGTACTCAAACTACTTCAGGGTCCTGAAAAGGAAAAAAAAAATCCACCACGCTCGTAGCTAACCACTGAAAATAACGGTTTTACTAGCTGGACACATAATGGGATAAAGACATTTGATCTGTCCATAGTTTTGATACTTGTTATTTATTTTATAATAAATATAAATAATATTATCAATATTTTTATGTAAGAAAAGAAAATCTTTGCATTTACAGTTGTATTGATAGTGTACAAATATATTGTATAAATGTGTTTTATTATATCCTGAGAAATTTATTAATTATTTTATTTTCCGAAAAATCAAATATTGATAAAAATTCTTTTCGACTAACAGTATTTTCTTACATGGATCTTTAATTTAACATATATTAAATTAATATTCTCGATTAGCAAGCATTTCATTTTCATAATGAAATATTTTTAATTTCTGACTTTTTTAAAACCTTGGATAATTATCAATATTATGATTATTTTTTAAGAACTATTCTTTTCATTAAAATTAATTTGAATCATAAAGGATTTATTTATTTATTCGCCAGATAAATGATTTAAATATAATGGTATTTATTTTAACACACTCAACGTCTTTCGATACTCCAAATGGCGGGAGTATTTAAATCTAAATTATCCCTTTAATTGACATTCCAAATAGCTTATTTACAGATGATTACCCTATAGTAGATTTATATTTGTAGAAAAATCAAACGTAAAGTCTAAATTTGTTGTACTTAATGGTAAAATCTAATTTAAAACAATATATAAACTAAACTTTATAATTAGATAAAAACTTGTTTCTGTTTCAAAATTATTTTAGGTTTATTTAGATTCTAAACCACACGAGGAATGAATTGATTTTTGCAATTACATTAATCTTGTAATATTTTTTCTAAAGAAATACATTTTGTCGTACTTCGATTCAATAATTATTTTACATCAAGTCTGTTCGGATTTGTTTTAAATTTCTTGTTGCTCTCAAATAATTATAATTAAATCTACGAAGGACTTATATACACAAAACAAGTAGCGTATTGTATGTAAAATATTACATTTGGTTTTCGGTGAATTTCGCATCACATAAAATAGTTCGTCGAATAAAATCAACGACTGTCGTACAGCGCTTTTAATAATTCAAATACATCAGTATACAACCCTTTTTGGTGCCGCTGAAATTTTCCCTGCACTAAGAACATTTCTACGCTTTCGTTGTTGTCGTTCCGTATCTCCAGTTGCTCTGTACAGTGAATAGAAATTGATTGACGGTGAGGTGATGTCGTATTCTCTCATATTATGTTTCCTCAAAAGTTAATGTACATAAACATTGTATTCCTTGGTATGCAAACTTTATGGGAAACCCTGATGGATTTATTATTATTATTATACACACAAAAAGGGAGGAAAAATAGAAAAAAAACTGTAAATTTTCAACAGAGTTTACTTTTAATGTGCCGCCTTACACCCCCTCACTCCTAGAATTCGCCTGATGTTATACGCGCTGCCATTTTATGGTATTCGATGTGCACACTGACTCAATATTGACCTAAATTGCTCAAGAAAAGCACTAATGTCTTTATTATTTTATCTTACTGCCTGTTCGCAGTATTTATCCTTAACCTGTTTAATTTTATACTGTTAAATTATGGCCCATTTAATGTTTTTAGTAACACTGTCGCCATTAAACGCTAACTATTTTACTCTTCTCGTGATATCTATCTACTGTGTTATTATGTACCATCTCCTGGGGCGATAAAATGCATTAAGTTTATTACTGCTGATCATAATCACTATGGACCTAATCTGCATAACAACGACATAGACAGCTCACAATAATTTATTGATTTAACTGTCATTGGAGAGTATTTCGTACTTCGAAATTCAGTAAGGAAATGAACGTTTCGTTTGACCGGAACCCATGGGTCATAGTTCTTGTTAATTTAAAAATAATACGATTGCTATAGTTAAACTATTTTTGTAGCACAGTATTTCTACTTTTTAATACACACGCACTTGTATTATTAATCTGAAGGATGATTTATAATTAATTTGTATAATATTTTTCAACAACTAAATACAATATATTGTACAGTGCGATGGAGTGCTTCTTATTCAAATCACTGATGTCCCAGTTGTTTCTCATTCACATAAAATGTTTATTGTATTTACTTTAATAGCACGTGAATTCAATAGATAATCAAAGTATGAAATATTTTTGTTATAAAAAATTTGACAAATATTACTAGTTGCTATGCTGTGCAGTACGTCTTGTTCAAAGAAATTTTTTTAATTTACAAACATTTAGTATTTGTTTATATAACTTACATTATCGAATATTGTCTTTATAATAATTAGAGGTATGTTTATTATAATCATAGGCAATCATAAAAAATGTCGTACACCAGTTAGGGTTGAATTATAGTATTACTAGGCTATTTTAAAATGCCTATTTAAAATGTATAAGATTGAATCATTATAGACAGACGTTAACACTTTGACGATTATGGGGGAGTTAGGAAGAGTTTATAAAATTATTAAATTATAAGGGAGGGTTTGAATAGCAGATTGGTCGGGGCGTCAAATGGTTATCCCAATGTTTGAAGTCTTTTAATTCAAAATTTTTGCTAGTTACTAAAATTGATGTGAAAAACTCTAGTGAATCACCTCTATAACACACTTGAGTGCGTGATCAGCTAAATGCATACATGGCTCTAACACGGAGAGGCTTATGCACGTCATCTATAAAAAAATATAAAACGGACGAATATTAAAGTTGAAGGGGAAAAGTTAGTGCTGATTAAGCATTACACACGAATTGCATCGTATATTTGATCGCATATTTGATCAATATATATGTATACAATATTTTCGTTTATTTTAAATTATTGAAAGCTTATATTTGAGGGGTTTGTTGGTTAGGTAATCATTGCATTTAATTAATTTGAATTATTTTAATTGTATTTATGTGCACACATTCATTTTAAATTAAACGGTTATTGAAATTATTATTAGTATATATTTTATAATTACAACTATTTATAATGATATGAAATTACTGTAAAATAGTTTAATAAATTATTTCAGAATCTAAGCATATGAATAATTTAACGGGTTTTCAATATTTCAATAATTATTTTCAGAATATTTTTTAGATCATAAATTGAACACAGAAAATATTTGTACAGTTAGTTTTTTATTTTCTAAATTGTTTTTTATAAATGTAAAGACATTTTTAATTAATTTTATTTGATTATAATCTCAGACTTTGAGACAATTAGTACTTATATATTTTGAATGTATATATATTACAGTAACCATCATTCTGAATCGTTTTTCGAATGAAATTGCTAATAAAGTATTTTAGCCTTAAAATACGTACAAATAATTATAAATATGATTAATATAACAAAGGCATCTTGAACCAGTATCTTAGTAGTTAATAATTTTATTTTACTTTTACTAAATATATTTATTAATGTTTGAAGATTTTCTATTTGCTTATATTTCTGATTGTTTAAATATTATTATTTGTTCAAAAACCAATATTCTTAATTAAACGTTATGGCAACGCTGACTTCATGATATAGTTGCTATGTTACATTTTGACGATGGCTTATTGCTTTATTCTCTTTGTTGTTTTAAGCAAACTCTATAGAGGAAAAACATGACTGCAATTTTTAAAATAGGTTGACAAGTCAGGATTTGTGTTATCAGACTGTCTCAAAGAAGTCTTCAGGGAATCAATATTCAATTATAACCATATTGGTTTTTTATTTTTATCTCCACGGACAGAAAAACCAAAAGTTAAAAACGGATGAGGATTTCAATGTCCATATATGCTTATTGAATAGTTTCATTAGATCGTTTAAAAAATGAGTCCATCGAGTGAGATAAATATCTAGGTGTTTGTACACGGCACATTTTTTTTCAGAAGGGTCAATGATTTACCTTTTTGATATAAAATGCTTCGGTCACCGATTGTCCTGACTTCGGTCGGGTTTAATATTCTACGAGCCAACAAAAGCTACTTCAGATGATAGCCTCGTTTTGCCTTATCTCATTTATAGCCAAAACGTTTTACCATTGTACAGCCAATTAAGTACTGAAGTGTTTAATAGATATTTTTCAGGTTATCTGATGGATTTCTAATAGTTTTAACTTTAGCACGTTAAAGTCATAAAATAGAAATTTTTCAATTGGCATACAGTTATTATACTATACGAGTACATAGATCAAAATGGCTTAAAGTACCTATATTTCTCCGATTAATATAAAAAAACTGTACATTTAAACTAAAAAATAAACTTCGTGGGTGTAGTTTCATATAGTTTTGTTCATATTTTTTTTTTTGTGTTCTGATAAAATTAATATTTCCTGAATTACTGAAGCGTAATATTATTAGGCATGAATAGGTATATAATATTACTAAATGTAAAACAATGAGAATATCATTAACTTTACTAACTATACTTAAGAATTTATTGAAAAAAAATGTTTGAATCTCATAAAGTATATGTTATAAGTAAATAATATTATAAATAATGGATTGTAGTTAAAACTTTGCATATAATATTGAATGTCACTACTCATTAGGTAGATACATAATATTCCAGAAATACTTAGTAATATTCTAAATCGCATTAACTGTTTTTTTTTTTTTGTAATATGTTTTAAATTTTAAGGAGATTATATTTTAGGCACATAAAGATAATTTGTTATAAGAGCAAAAACCGTAATTCATTGATATAATAATAATGATGTCATTTAGGTTAACATCATGTAATTTTATATATATATATATATATATATAGTCGTTTATATATATATATATATATATATATATATATATTTACATATAAGCAATACAATTCATCGTTATAATGTTAATTTAAATATATGAAGGGTGTTATTAGGGAGTAATATGATGTGCCACAATGACATTATTATCACTGATATTGTCAAAGTAAGAATACAATGATTTGTTGGTGATGCTATTGTATCGTTTTTATTAGTTAAGACTAAACTCTTTTTTTACTAAAATAATTCTCTTCACAAAAAATGTTATACATACGTGATAATTTATTTTATCTCTACTTGCTAAAATTTTCATACATATTCACCAAATATCCACAAATCTCGTGGAAGATAGAGAAAACTGTTTGAAGATTAAAATGGGGGTAAAATCACTTTTGTAAACAAACGGTACTTATGTCAAGGTCCAAGATGCCATTCTTTTCTCTACATAACGTATCAGCCAATACGCATGTCAGTGTGCTAGACACGAATCACCTTATTTGACTTCGGATATGTAAAAATGTATTATTCATTACATACGGATGTAGGAAACGCTAACATTCACGTACGCTTGCATATTTACCGTATTGAGTACCGAGACTTCATTTTATTTATATTATATATATATATATATATATATACTCCACTTGCAAATAAAAATAAATAGAAAGCACCGTGAAGTTAAGTTAATATTATACGTTCAAGACATAGGAAAATATTTTTGCGATTAATTTTAGGAAAATCAGGCCTTTCTCGAATCATCCAAATAACCGTTTCTTACAGTATTAACCAAATTACTTGACTTCAAGTGCCTGGTGGCACAGCTTAAAATTGAATGATTGATTTCAAATTTTACAGGAATTATATTTTTGGGAATTAACAAAAAATGGGCAAGTGTCGTAAACTGTACAATTAAAAAAAAAATACAAGTGTAAGCTAAGGGTCACCCTAATGGTCAACCGTATGGGTTGTATGTTAATTTAACTCGTCACGTGACTTAGTAGATCTCAATAATTATTCGATAGACGAAGAACGTCTCTTGCGTCGTTATTTAATTTTCATTTCAATTTGTAATTTTAATCTTTCTTTTTTTCTCTCTCCTTAGGATAATAGATATATTTTCATTCCCATGAGTGCATTTGCGTTTCTGTACTTTTCTGTATTTTCCGTATTCCTACGGGCTATTGTAATTTTCTCATTTTTTGATACAGTGCATTGTACTATAGGTTTGTATACAATAATATTTTACACTTGATAACTATTTAATATAAATTTATATGTTCAGATTCTCAAAGGTCAATAACTAATATTTTCATTACAAAATGTTATTATGTTTATAATCTTTTTTTATTTATTTATTTATTTATTTATTTATTTTTTTTTTATGATCACCTTTAAATCCTCTTCATTTTTTATTAGTGTCATTTAAATATTTGTAATCATTTATTATTTTATGTATTATACATCTCGGAGTGAATCAGTTATTAAATGTTCAGTTTTAACTTAAAATTAGGTATAATATATAATTTACAAGGCTCGTATGAACAAAATATTAACGTTTTAAAATGCTATATATATTTTGTACGTAATCTAGTATTCTTATGGTGAATTTTACTCTTCAATAATAGCCTCGATAATAGCCGAATAGCCGAATAAAACTTTCTTTTATATGCGTTTTACTAATGGAAATATTAAATAATTTGTTTAGTGGTACTTCACTATGGGTAAAATCGAAAGATTCTCATTAAAATAAATTGCTTTTAACCCAAAGAATTTAAATTTAAATGGTTGTACGTCATCAAATCAAAAGAGATAAAACCGGAAAGTATTTTGAAGTTTCAAAGAATGCTATAACTGATACATTCCATATTTTTAAACCATTTAATGAGCGACTGATTCTCATTTGTTTGCTGAACTTGTCGTGTAGCTTTAATTATGTACATATAGTTTTATGCACTTACGAGAATAAAGTTTTTGATATCATTTAAAGTGATAATAACATAAACATGATATATCCATGGAATTTGTCATTTAGATTTTAGCTACGATATTTGTAAATCATATTTTAAATCAATGAAATCAAGAGTTATTGTCCATAAGACTTTAGTTTTTTTTTTTATGTGCAATACTTTTCAAAAATCATTACTTTTGTTACTCATAAGAAAACGGAAGGAAATTAGAATCGAGTCTATCATGATCTGTTAAAAGGGATAGACATTTGATGGATGTCTACAGAAATAATTACACTCCGAGTGCATTTATAATGATAAACTAAAGTTTGCAATCATCAAGTTTAACATTATTTGCTCTAACACCCTTTCAGGTGGCAAATAGTATACTATGTAATATGTATACTATAATATAGATATACACTCACACATAGCAGCGGATAGGTTTCTACAACGGGTAACCATAGATTTGATGCACGTATACAGCGACCGTGGTCACCGTTTCACCGACTAATGAACTGTTGGTTTTGCACTCGGCTGGGCTTGTACGTTAAATATATTCGCCCCTGCCACCCGTGGTTTATGGGAGTATTAATTAAATCGTCCTACTACTGCGACGTATACAAAACGTCCTCTCTCCTCTCTCTCTCTCTCTCTCTCTATATATATATCTTTCTCTTCCTAACCCTATTTCTAACCCTACTTTTTTACTTATTTTCACCCTTCCTTTTATTCCCCTACTCATCTATATTTTATCATAGTAAATGTTACCTACGTACTATATTACAAATATATTGATGGTCGTTATCACGACTCATTTTGACATTTTCATCAGCACGTGTTTCCGGGTTTTAATTTTCCGGTAAATCTAATACAAATAAATTTTTTAAACTATAATTTACACACATGTGGACGAGAGTAGTCAAAAAGATTTCCCAGATCTGGGAGTTCAGTGCAATAATGATTTTATAGCGAGTTTTCTAACTGTTTTTGCTATAAATCGTAAAAAACCAAAATGCATCCGACCGTGAGTTGGCTCGGTATTGTTGGTTTTGAACAGCAGCGGCGCCGGCACTTGATTATAAAAACGAGGTACAGTAAGTACTTGCACTAGTTAAACTTCATCATTTTAATGAATTTGTTAGCATACTAAATACACGCAAAGCAAAGTTTACGAATCACTACTCCATGAAGCTCTATTACACACACACACACACACATATACATACATACATATAGTATGTATAGGCCTGTGCTGCGTGGCACGTGTGTTCTTGGCTTGCAGTGCATCGTTCGTTTGCATCAACCGAATTAATGACACCCACACGTGGTATATTTCATCGCTGTACTTCGCGTGTGATATCGTTGCATGTCATTGTTTTCAAGATATTTAATACGATTATGTGGATCTGCTTCGAGGAACTCAAAATTATACTGAAGGGTGCGGGTCCGTGCGAGCGAAAGACATAACACTTGACGAATCCCAACATTACAGGTCCCGTTTAAACTTCGGAGTAGCTATGATGCAGGTATGAAAGTACAGACGTCCGTTTTTATTTTTAGTAGTAATCAATTCGTTTCACTGTCGAGTTCGTAAAAGTGTTTTTGCGTATAAATATTACTGTCGTTTAGTTAGTGCCTATTCACATACAGTAAATGTGTTTGCGTTCGGGTTGTACGATTTTGATGGATATGTAAAAAGTAATTTCCATCAAATATATTGAACGGACTCATATTACATAGAATCTAAAAGAAGTTTTAATATAGACCTTAAATCTTTAAATCTCTTCAGAGTATTAAATATCTAAAATTAATAAACCATAATGTTAACATTTACTCATTATTAAGTTGTCGGAAAATTCAACAATATTAAGACACTTGATAGTATAGCATATTATAGGGAAAATTATATTCTATATTATCTGTAAGGATATATTTTTCGGGAATTCATTAAATACTATTTTATTTATGTATTCAAATGTCAAACAATTTTAAGATCCATTGAAAATTATTACTAATTATCAAATATTTTTTTGAACATATATAATTTGAAGATCGAAGCATAAATATTGTACTTGTTCATCGCTTCTTGTACTGATTATAACTATAGGAATATTAAATTATTAAGATTTGAATAAATTCATTGTTATTATTAATAATTTTTAATTTATACATTTATATATATAAAATCAATAGGTTAGGTTAGGTTAAAGTATAAAGTACATTATAAAATGTATAGGTTGCAAGTGAAAAAAAAAAATTAAAACTGTTGTATATTCCAAAGAAAAACCACTAAATGATTAGCTTTGGTCAGTATTATTGAAAAAAGTATGCCGTTTACAATTTCTATATATCCATATATTTTACTAAGGATAAGTAAAATGAAGTGTTAAAATATTACATAATTCGTAAGAAACAATTATTTTCTTTTTATATTCTGAAATTCAAAATCTCAATAGGGTTTCATAGATTTGTTATTCGATCCTCAGTAAACTGTCGGTTGGAATAATCACCAAAGTGTGAACTATCATACAACTATACTTTGGGTAATCCTCTACTGTTATTGAACAATTATTGTTTTACTCCTTTATTTTAATATCCATTTATACATGTATTACATATTCGCAATAAAATACTTACGTAATTGCTTCCAATCACGTGAATGTTATTTGTGTTTTACTATTAGATCGCTCCCTAGGAATTTAACATTTGCAACTGTTATACATTTGACATAACGTTACACACAAAACAGTTTCATTGTAATTGCAACAAGGAGGTGAGGTTTAAACAATCATTTTTATCAGTGCTCACCGCTAAAATATATATATTTATAATTATAATATAAATAAAACCGTTGTTGGAAATATTTTCGTTTGCTTTATTGCTTATTCCGAATGAATTACGCATTTAAAATTCGTTATGAAAAAAAGAGAATTTTTAACATATGTTGTGAAAATAATACAGTAAAACGTATACTTAATAACTTATTTTATCAGCCGTTATGTATGCCGATAAAATTGTATTTTTTAACATCTGTTCTCATTGGCACTGTATTAACTACTGAAATATCGAAAATTGCGTTAACACCTGATGTTATTTATACGCAGATTTATATATTTATATATATATATATATATATATATATATATATATATAAATATATCTGATTATTATACACACAAAACTACAAACCTCTATTTCGTATACAGGAAAAAGCAAAGAAGAATTAGGTTGGTTTTGTGCGTGTTTATTAGAGGACGGAGCGGGTTTTGTTGGTGTGTTTGATTTTTGGCAAATGAGATTCTAAATATTCCACTAAAGTCCATGCGCATGTTATTGTTTTATAAAAATCGTTTTAGAGAACGCGTTTGGCAAAGCGCCACTGCATTTCTCGATCGATAGCTTGAACATTCACCGGGGCTGAAGTCTCGCAGCACAGGGTGACGTGAAAAAATCAGACAAGTGGATCTTCTTCTGCACATAGAAAGATTGAATATAATTCCGATCGGTATCATACGGGGTGTATACAAACTATTATCTACGAAACCGTTGTTTTGTATACATAATACGAAACAAAAAAGTTCGAAAAAGAAATGCATTATTTTTAATATTAATTTTGATCTTCTTTTTATTCTGTACTTTGCGAAGAGTCACGGAAGGTCGAAACTAAATAGAATAATCAAAGTACGTATTTGTTTTAAAATTATTATTGTTTACGAAGTAAGAGCTTTCAACCCGAACACGGCGTAAGGGATTTTCATTTGCCATATACACACTAGAATTATTGTATTATTCCGAAACCATTTTCCTCGAGTGAATAGAGTTGGTTAAATCAATACAAAGTACTGCAAAGACTGTATGTAGGAATAGTACACGATATAGTATACAGCGATCCTCAAAATCCCTCATCGAATTCATCACCTCCGCAAAATTATTAACCTATATTTAAACCAAAACAATGTATATACAATTAAACCTATAATGTAACTTCACAAATCACATACCTATGTAACGAAAATTATTTTTGTAATTCTCAATGGCCTATGCTGCCGAGGGTTATTCAAAAAAAAAAAAAAAAAAAGTATACAGTGGTATTCAAAAATGTCATCTTTATAATGTATAATAAATAGTATTGTATAGTTGTGTACTATTGTTCTTTAAATATTATGTTAATGCTTATGATTTTACTCTTCTAAATCAGTCATCGACGTAATTGGATCATAAATATTTTACTTACATTAAAACATCATTTTTCGCTATATGGTTTGTTTTTGATAAAAATTAATTTAATTTTAATTGAAATAAATTAAGCATTAATTAAAAATAACAATTAGGAAAGATTTCGTATATTTCAAAGAGATTTAATGCCAAGATTATCATTGTTTAATATTCATGAAGTTATTTTAAAATGTATTCAAACATGAATGATTGTGTAATTAATTAAATTAAGCTAAACTTATATATATATATATTTAATCAATGAAAAATTATTAAATTAATTTATTGAAACTATTTAATTGGTTTTATAAAATTTGAAAAAGTGTTTATAGTGGTGGGCTGCAATTGCAGGTGTTAGTTATTATGATTAAATTTATTCATATATATGATAATATACTTGATAACTATAATATTCTTTCAAAATCAGTTAAATAGGTAATTCACAGTTACTTTAATTTTCTTTTTCTTACGATTCGCATAGTGTATAGTTATATAAGTAAAAGAAATTGGGTTCATCCACGAACGTGACGAAATCAAATTTTGAAAAAAGGTTGGATATCTATGCGAAAAGGGTGGGTGGTAATCCGACCAAGGGGTCTTCGTCAATCGTATACCATCTCGATTATGCCGACTGGTTATGATATTTCACCTCGAGGGGCCAAGAACCCTTTCTAAATAGGACAGACGGATGAAAAATGTGTTGCCATATCGATAATCAGCTTAGGTTTTTCAATACTAATTTCAGGATTTGATCTGGATTTTTTTTTCATCAAGGGGTTTGATAAAATTACATGGGGGAGCTGTTATCCCGCAGAGTTACATTACATTATCATAAAATAAATAAATAAATAAATAAAAAGGGGTGCGAAAATTGTATATGAAGAAAAGTTTTCACTAAGGTGTCCGCTGGATCATAAAATCTCTACGACGGTGGTAAATTTATCGGAAGTCATAAAATTCTTCTATATGTAAAAATAAAAATAAGTAATATCCAAAAAGAAAATTGTATGATCTACTGCATGGCGTTTTATTTTTTATTTATTTTTTATAACTTTTGGGCTTGCCGAAAATAAAGTGCCAATCAAACTTATAGTCGGAACAACAACCGATTTATAACTTAAGGATGACTTTTACCTTATTTCTTTTGTAGATATACGCCGTTTTTATCTAAATACAAATTTATCGTAAAATAACAAAAATAAAAACTGTGCATCGATTCGCGTTTTTTTGTGTATTATTGCATGTTTGTATTTAATTTTTTTTGTTAAAAGTACTTTTAAGATACTGACCAGACCAATAAAAATGTATGAGTTCCGTAGTTCAGATGTTTGTCGTACCAAATTCATTTATTCTTGCCCATCATTCGATCGTTTATTAAAAACATCCATACGATTTTCCGTGCAAAGTTATTCACAACACACTTTATAAGTCATGTTTACATAAATGAAAAAATTATACTAGCTAAAGGTATCGTGGAGACATACAATTTCACTATTATATTGTATAAATCTATGATATTTATTGAGTATGCGCATTTTGTCGTTATGCAATTATTTATCCAACGTTTAGAATATTTTATTTTAAAATGCTGATAAAAATAAAGTGTTGTTCCAAAGGACACATGGACTTGGCATAGGGGTAAAAAAGCCCCTAACATAGTAAGTTGATTTGAGACTACCACGGATTTGCATAATATTTGTTTCGAGTGTTTGGATAATGTATTTTGGGTTGAATCTATAAAATAATTCATTTTATCTGTTGTTACACAGAATGTATTTGACTTTAAAGTTTTCACTAAACATTCAATCTTGGGGATTTAAAGGTTATCAAGTATCAAATAGGAAGTAAATATTTATCTTAGAATTTAACATTATTGTTATTATTTTACGGTTTCATATTAATCGTATTGAATTTTACTCTTTGTAATTGGAAAAACACTTAAAAATAATATTTAACATTTACTCGACAATAATATTGATATTTTAATATGAATAAAAAATATCATAAATTATGCATACATTTGGTTTATTTAGAACAAAAAAAGTTTTCACACATTACTGGTCAAATAATTTATAATATTTAGATAGAAGTTGTTGATAATACCTGTATCATATTCGCCCACATGTGTACTCGTATTTTTATACGAGTTTATTCTTAACACATTTCAAAACCTTCAACGTATTATAACACAAAAAAAAAAAAATTCAACCTAAATTACTTGATACAAATAATACATTTTTTTAATTTAATCATAATATATTATCTAAATCAGCATTTCTTAAACTGTGTTCCGCGAAACCCTGGGGTTCCGCAAAGCTTAAGTCATTCTTTAAAAATTTTTAAAAAAATTACTTTAAAATTTCTAACTAAAGATAAGTAATGGTAAAAAAATGTTTGCCTAGTAGAAAAAATCTTTGTATATTAAATAAAAATGTATAAGTCCTGGAATAGTCCAAATAAGTAATTATTATTAAAGTATTATTATACTCGTATATTTATACAATTATTATTATTTTAATTTTAACATATTTTTTGAATTAAATACCTTTACGACAATATTATTATATGATTATAGTTTATTTACAAATAATCCAAGAAAAGCTAAAAAGCTAAAAAAAAGTAAGGTAAATTTTAAGATAAAAAATTTAAGAAACGTTGATCTAAATACTAAATGGAAATATCTCTGTACATTAGTTGTTATTTAAAATTTAATAATTCATCAAAAATATGTATGGTACCTCTTTATATTAATTTAAATTTTTCATCGGTTGGTGTATTTATAGTTTTATGTTTAAAAATTATTTATACGTTAATAAAGATTTAAAATATCAATACGTAGTTTATATTATATATATGTAAGGTGGATCAAAGTGTTTCGTTTTTGAAGACTGGATATTTCAAATACGTGGGTTTAAACATAATATTGTATGAAATATTTGAAAAATGTTAGAAACTCAACGTATTTAGTATATTTTATTTCTCGCTTCATTTTTATTAAATCAATAATTGACAATCGTAATATGTTATACTATACCATTACGTTCGTAGGTACCTTTATTTAATAATTATTTAATATAATAATAAACATAAATGTTAAAATGTACACAATAAATACATAATTTTTGATACTTTAAACTACTATCGATCACTGTAGTGATAAAATGTTGTGTCTAAAATGGCATGTTCTACAGTAAAAAGCACTCAGTGAGTATTTATAATGTGTATATATTAACAAAATAACTTATCTCTCTCAAACAAAACTTAATACTATCCTCGATAGAAACAATTTAGTTTCTGAGTAAAACCAAGAATATGTTATTGATCTTACAATAATGATGTTTTTATCTTATGTATTACGACATTCTCGTAGTAAGTTATAATTTACATCGATATTTTAAGCAGCCCATATTTATAAAAGGATATCAGAAATTAACATTACTTAAGAAAGATGATTTTTAGATTTTCTTATTAATTTATTTCTTGGTGTAAGAACAATCAGTAAGAAAGTCGGAAATTATGTTATGATTTTACCAGACAATCGTTTATATTTCTCTTTCAATGATACAAGTAGTTTCACGTTTTATGATTCGTAAATTCTAAGCTATTTTATCCCAGGAAATGTATTTGTGTATCGAGTAATATGCTTGTGTGAGAAGGTAGTATTGTATGCTCTCTATAGATCATCGATACTCTGTTCTGATTTTAATTTAATGAGAATCACAAATATTAATAATAATAATAATTATGATTATTAATGGTAATGTGGGGAAGGGTTTTGGGTTCCGTGTTTTTTTTTTTTTTAGGGTGCAATACTAACTGTTGATTATATCAGGCATTTACCTCTTCTCCTATCCTATAAGGATATTTGTGACGACAGCTTGTATATATATATGCTGTTTTATAAACACACCGGTACGCGCAAAAATGTACACAGGAATATATTGTTTCCACTAGTGAAAACGTTTGGGGTTTTTGAGTTTCCTCTCGCTGTCGGAATGCCAAATAGCGCATTAGCTGGTGTTTCTTTTCAGGCTGACATCAACAGTAGTCCTGCAAATAAATGAGGACTTGGCAAGTCCCACGTCATTGCCGTCACCCTCCAGGGAGTTTACGCTTTCGGTTAGCGACGTTGACGAAAAACCGTTTTAAGAACGATATAATTTCCTATTGTTCTCATCGGCTTATGTATACTATATTATATACAATAAATGTACAGGGTTATTGTAGATTGCGAGTGAGATGGTATGGTGGGCGATGCGATAGAAAATAAAGAGTTACCCTCGGCGCACGGGAACGCACAAACAGATGCTCTAACAAACACACACACATATACACGCGTAAACCAAACCGAATTTGCTGACTTGTGTTTGAATTTGAATCGGCTGTTAAGGCACAACAGTTTTTGTTTTAATCTAAGTGAACGGCTGCCTACCCCAAAATACTACTATAACACGAATGTGGCGAGCAGATGGTTACATTGTGTTAGAAATCGTTCCCGCGGGGTTTTTTAAAATGATACTGTAAAATCGACATGGCACTATGATAATAATAATCATAATTACTATCATTTTCACGTAATCGAGGTTGGACGAATATGTGCAGTGCTTAACGAATGCAATTTGCGTACCCGTGATAAATGCTCGTAATAAATAAATCCTCGTACGAATGCAATTGTAATACGTTTGCTTAAATATGTTATGTTATAAGAAAAATATGTTTCAAAGTTTGTTCAATTTAATTTGATTTATTTGTGAATAAAGCCATTTTTTCAATACTTTGTTTTATTGATATATTTTTAAACAATATTACTTATAACTCCTTACTATAAATAATAATTTGTATCATAATAAAATTGGAATTTATAAATATTCCTAATACAATAATGAAATATATTTCTCACCTCACTTAAAATCTAAATTATTATACTTGTTCGTGATGCTAGTTCACTGCATTATAATAGTTTAAATAATAAATAATTATTTATATAACTATAATCATAATAATTTTATACATAGGTTTAGTAGAAGGTCAATAATTATTTCGAACCTACTATTATACCTTCATAGTCTATACATATATGTCGGTGTATTGTAATTATTTTATGTTTATTTAGTTAGTTAACCATAGTTGTCATGCAATCATTGGCATCACTAGAGCCGACATTTTGGAGTAACAATGTTTATTTTTAGAAAGTGAAAAAATAATTTTTTATAGGTTTAATATGACACCTAGCTTACTCAACTGGCTAACTCTTCTTCCTAAATCTCAATATGACGTATGGTGTATACACTGTCTTATGGTCCATACCCAGTGCTCGACTTGAGGGGGAACTGAGTACTCCAATTAATATTTAAAAATGTTTGCGTCCCCCTACTATTATTACGTTATTATTATTACACTTAACAAGTTTTGGGGACGCTCTTTTTTTTTTAATGTGAATAAAGTCATTTTGCCAAGTCGAGCACATAATAATTTACGCAATGTAATTAAAATCATTTAAAATTATCCATAATCATAGTTTATTTTAATTATTATTTGTTTATTCATGTAGTTTAATCACATAAGGATCATAACAAATAATTAAACAATATAATTTTCGATATTATTAATAATAGTAGTTTGACTAATTTAGAAGCCAAATTTAAGAAAAAAAAACTAATTGCTTTACATGTTTTGTTGGAATTTGATTTTGCAAAATACAACCAAACTTTGAATTAAACAAAATGTAAAATTAATTTACGATAGTTGTGATGGTAACTTCAAATGAATCAAAACGAATTTAACGATATTTGTTATTGTCACAATGATACCAAATGTCACTGTTAACAATACGTATTTGTGTTTAGGATATATTTCTAGCCTATTCGTATTTGCTCTTATGGTTTAACTTTGTTGAGTACACACCAACGAGTTATTTCAAGCAGAATGAAATAACGCTCGAGTTTATCTTGTATTTTACGAATATTCAGTGAATGTGATCCATATCCACATCCATATCATGAAAAATAAGTTTATGTCCATTAGTAAATATTTTAACTATATTTAATTGAACCGGTATCCAAACAAATTAAAAAAAATATTTTGTATAATTTACAATGATACAATCAATTGGATCATAAATACCATCAGCTTTCAGTCATAGTTGGTCAATAGCCATTATTCAATATAGGTAATAAAATAAGTCAAACAATTATTAATGGGAGCAAATTATATATAAGTACATAATACTCATGTATGCAAAATATTATTAAAAATGAAGCTATTGAAATATTAGAAAAATGTGAATTAATATATACGATTTTGAAAACCATAACAACAATTTAATATATTTTTTCTTTAAATTGTAAAATAAAATTTTATTTTGTTCATAATTTGAAGTTTTAAATTAATTTCAATTAATAATTAAATTATAAGTTATTATAATCGCAATTTAGTATTTATATATTATTTTTCCACTGTGAAATGAGTAGTACATTTTGGTAAAGTGTATACATATTTCATACCCTATTTAATTAAATCATAAATCAAAGCAACTTTTTTTTTCTTTTTATAAAATAAACAAGAGTAGATGAAATTAATTCTACAAGTTCTTTTGTTGAAAATTTCACAAAATATAATATTTACCAAGGCTAAAAACCGTTCCTAATAAAGTTGGTAATCGGCTCCAGTAGGAGCCGAAAATTCTTTAAAACCGGTAATCGGTTTTCGTTTAATTTTGATATTATGGTAAACAGTAACTATTTCCTTAACGATATTTCAAAAACTGTAATAACCGTTAATCTTTTAAAAGCCAATGACAAAGGTTTTTTATATGATAAGGGAATCGGTTATCGGTTAAAACCGGTTTTTAAAAATCATATTTTTCAATTTTTTAATCAAATTTTTAAAACCGTTTACTTAGGCGATTCATGGGTTGATAATATAACTTTTATTATTACAAAATTAAAAACTTAATATGCTTTAATTTGGTCGATTTCACTCAATTTCAATATTAATTCTTTAAAACTGCTTTAAAATTTAAAACATATTATGATCAAGATAATGATAATCAAAAAACTGAATTGCATAAAAAAATTTTATTGTTGTAATTTTTTTATTTATAACGGTAAAAAACCGAAATTAAATATAATAATTTTCTAAGATGACACTAAGATTGATACATTGCCACAGAACTTTTTGATTATATTGTATTTAATACAGTACCCTAAAAAATGAATGAGCAGATATTGAAACAGTATTAAAATATCATAAATACTAAAAGGACTTCTATTCCACCTACTATTTCGTAATAGGAATCAGCGCACCACGACGACGGCGTTTATGACAGTATTTATAATGTATAATTATAGCTATATATATATATATATATATATGATATTGACAACAGATAAGCAATACTCAATGACCACTATTTGGGGCTATTAGGGGCTAATTAATTATAATAAATAGTTAAAAATATAGCTGGAAAATTAAATTTAACTATAATAGTATAATATAATCTTGACATAATTCAAGCATTAAACCACGAAAAAACAGTTAATTATTTTGGTCGGGAATAGGTTTTGGTTATAAAACCGGATTGAAAATACGAGGTAATCGCTTTGATGTTAATATTTAGATATTTACCTTGATTACCGAAAACCAATAATCGCTTCCAGCATTCCAAAACTAAAAGCGGTTTTCTGTTTTCGGTTCTCAAATGTACGGTTTTTACTGGTTTTCTTTATAAACCGGTTAGCGGTTTTAAGCCCTGATATTTACCATCTAAAATTTTTATATTAATTAAAACTACGTATATTGATTTGGTTCTTAGGTGGTTTCTTAGTTTGTAGTTCTGATTAAGTACTTTTTTGTTATTTTTTGCTTTGTTGGTTAGAACGGTGGTGCGTCTCACAATTTTTTTTTTTTTTAAATACTGTTACTTTCATGTTAAGCTGAATGACATCGTACATATGGAATTCTGCAAGATAATGTATTTTACCAATTATTAACTACAACTAGTTATATTTGAAGGTATTCGTGTTATATTAACCGTTTAGTTATCTCGATACATCAAGTATTTTATTTTGATAAAAACAGAAAACTTGCACAAACATTATTAAAGCAACTATATACATACGATATTCAGTCGAACAGTACTGTTTCGGTACAGATTATAATATAATATGCTTTAATCCGTGTGCAATGTGTACGTGTTCGAGTAGTGACAGTGAAAATCAATAATAATACATGTCTATAGATTTCGCGTTTCGGAATATCGCGTTAATATATCATGCAGAAAAAGTTCACCGAACGTAAAATAACGTACATAAAGTATATGTATTTATAACAAAAATAATAATATAACAAAAGAGAGACACTGACACTAACGGGAAAGAGGGGAGAGGACGTTGTGTTTCAGAAAATTGAATGGGAATGAGCACAGCGAAATTCTCGTTAATTTATAGCCGTCCCTCCTGTGGGGCTAGAATGGCCCTGTTCTACATGCATGGGAAAACAGCGATATAAAAATGTACACATTTAATAAAAAAATAAAATAAAAAATAAATGTATAATAATAAAATAACGAACAAAACTACTACGGTGCGTAGCTTTACCGGAAAGTATAGCAATAATTATCATGGTCGCTTTAGTTTTCATGCAAAAATAATTCCGGAATTAATACGAAAAGCCATGCCGACGGGATTTTGTAGGGGGAAAAAAATAAATAAATAAATACCTTTGTATGCTCACACCCGCTGTAATTTTCAACAGTAGTATAGGGAATGAGTTTGAATAGTTGATCGCCGCAATGTTTGTTTGGACATTTATTGAACCGAAAATACATTTGATGTGGTGTATTTCACAATTGGTTCTTTAGCGGTAAACAATGACCGGACATGATTTGAAAGACTGGATTTGAAAGAGACGCAGCCTGAATTACACAGATAAGACCTGACACAGGAGCGGGTATATGCGCGTACGTCAGGGTTGGTTTTTGTCAAAATATAAAACAACCCTCTTTCTTACAGAATATACGATTCGAGTGTTATACTACTTGTTAAATTACGTCTTGTTTCATTTGTACCAAAGTCTAGAGTTCGGGATTTTAAGACTTCGTATTGTACTATAATATTATATTAAATTTGTCGAATAATCGTTGAACTCTTATTAAAATCTCGTGCACATCTAGTTTAATGATATACACATAGGATTTTCTTATTCATAATAATTTTAAGCCGTTGAATATAAATATAAAATCTTTGTTAGTGATACATACGTTTTGTCAAAAAAAAAAAAAATAGTGCTTTAAATGAAAGAACCCGCCAACCTTTTCGAAATAATATATGACCCTGTTCCAATTCAAATTTTGATAATTTATACGTTTTTATATTCAATGATTGATGTAGTATTTAATTATGACGTTTCTATGATCAAGGAAATCCATTAATTTTGGATTTTAACAATATACTGTCAATTAGTCATTAATAATTGTGATCATATCTACATTTTTATTATTATTTTGTTCACAGAAATAAAATATTGACCAAGTGACTTATTCGAAACTCATTGGTTTCTCAAGATATATAGTTAAGGATTTAAGGTAAATTTGTTTCACTATTATCTCTTTGCAATGCTATATTTTGTTCAGTTGTTATGTTATTAAAGTAAGCTTATACGGTATTTAACCATTTCACAATTTTTAACAAGATTACGATACTTTTGAACACCATGAATAGCGATAACATTGTTTGTATAGTTTAATCATTACAAAATCTTGATTTTGAATCGCTTTTCTCGTTTGCTTTATCCTCCCGAGAGGTCAACAAAAACCTTAGGATATTATTTGTGCTTGGTGTGTAAAATCATAAATTTATTAAACGCGGTTTGGGGTTTTTTTTCCCTCTGTTCGGGATAGTCGTGTATAATTTTTTTTCCTATCGTTAATGGAAAAAAAATTGTATGAGTAGTAAATATTTTTGTTTGTAGATCTTGGGAATGCCTCATATCAATTAGATAAACTACTGCTGTATACACGCATTTTCGACTGAGTTGATGGAACAAATTTCACCTGACACAAATTTTAACTTTAACTCAGATTTATCACCCCTACAAAACTCGTGTGTCAAAACATTTCCCATTATCTCGCCCGCAATATTTTACCGCCTGTACCGTTGTCCCATTTTCGGGCTTCACACGGCGTAAACGTCTATTTAGTCACGATACTTCATGATTTACGACACCACCAGTGAACTTTTATATCGAATATTTTTGCTTTAAACTCTTTTACGCTTTTTATCCTTTGGTAATACCCCGAGGGGTTGCACGGGTTCAAATGTCATGACGTTTTTTAGACCCACTCATGTTGCTCTTCCAGAGGGAAATTCCCGCCGCAGCTCTGAGCCAAACAACCGCATCAAAACCATATTGGTTTCTCACCATCTCTACTCACCACATCAAATATTGTTGACTTTTAGCAATTTCCGATGCATTAAAACTCATCTGGTGTCGTGAAAATTAGTCCATTTACGAAATTACCTATGCAATTGGATGTTTTCAATTTTCCCCAAAAAATATCATCTCGATTTCAAAAATGTTAACATAGTTTCAAATATCACTCGGTAAAATAAATTATGTGTAATGTAATACTGGTTAAATTGCAGTATAATGTTACCAACTAAAATAAATATTATTATTATTATGATTATAATGTTATTATAATATAATATTATTATTATTATATGAAGTGTGAGTTTTTATTATAAATTGAAACAATAAAAACGATAAATAATAATAACAATAAATGTTAAAAAAAATTATGGTAAGAGCCGAAAGATAAAACATTTATTCTACATTTATTTTTCTCTTAAGAAGTGCAGCGATTTTATCGTGAACAATGCACACCAAAAGCATTAATGACCAAAACAATCGAATGAATTGGAAAATGGAGGGAACATACTCAGAGGTACACTAAGGAAAATCGCCTTTAAAGTCACTTAAAACATAAATATATCCTTTCTGTTGAGGTGGGGGCTTTGGTGAAGGAAAATAAAAAGGAAAAAAATCTCCGAATTCTTATTTTTTCTTTGGCTGAATACATTAGCCGTCGTGTCGGATATCCGCGTTCGCCTTTATGATAAGTATAACAAAGTCCACGGGTCGGCGGTGATGACGAAGAAAAAGGCCTCTAGGCAATATAAATCGGTGTGTCTCCCTCTTCTACTCTTATTTGTTGGGATTTAAAGTGCCGTAGTTCCTGTTCACTATTACCCCTGCCATATAGTCCTTTTCTTTTTACGCCTGTTTGACCTTTTATACACTCGGACGATAGCGGTAACAGTAGTGGCGGGTCCAGTGAGAAACATATCCTGGCTTCCTCACCCATATTTCCGTCGTCCCAATCCATGATTTTTCACCCCACTGACGACCAGGGTGGCGGTGGTAAATCGAGATTTATTATTATATATACGCCACCCTTAGGACTCGCGGGCCGATCCCTTGTACTGATCACAGTTTCTAAAACTCCATCAAACATTATGGTCTCGTACATGTATGTATACCCTATTCCGTTGTCCACAAAACGTCTTGTTTGCGTTTTGTTTCAGGGAAAAGAGAGTGAAATGGAAGGTTGGTGTATTATGGTCGGGGTCACGGACAAAAGACATAAATTATACGTCTGAGATCCTTAGGCCAAATACCTACTAAACGTAATACATAAACTCCAAAAATGGGTGAAAAAGAAAAAAGGAACAAGAAAATAAGTTTATTCATATACAGTGCTGTAGTCCTAAAAATATCGGATTGTATACTATATGAGTTATAATATTAATAATTTATACTATTATTAGTTATTATGTTTAAAAGTAGCTAAAATACATAATCGTCTAATCGAATAGTAAAATAACACATACATTTGTAAAAATTAAAATTGAAACTAAACAATTTTTTATTAAAGTATTTACTGAAATATTTTATTAAAAAATATTCCATAAATGTTGTCTGGAACCCAATTTTGTTAAATTATTTCTTCTCAATCTTGATTGGTTGTCATCAGCTAAGTGATGGTATTTTAGGTACGACCTCGCGTACATTTCTGGGTTGAACATTTCAATTGGTGGTCCGTTACTTTTAAGAAACATTAAACTTGCTACATTTGAAATTAAAAGTAATGCTCTCAAATTTTTTAATAATATTATTTATAAAACTTAAATTTCTTTCGCACTCAGCTGCCGAACATAGGAATGATGCGATTGTATTTAAAATGGGTTCAAAATTATCCGTTTTATTTAATTATTTTCTATAAAGGCTCATAATCCTTGAACAGCTTGTATTTCATCGACATCAAAACGCCTACAATTTCTTGGTAATTCCAATTTTCCATACCTAATACTTCCACTTCTTCTAGTTTTTATTTACTTTAGATTTAGTGCTGAAATATCACTAAGAAATTGAAATTGATAGTTCTCATTTTCTGACCTCGAACATAATCGAGTCATTATTCTATTAACTTACTTTGAATAAATTGATTTTGATTTATAACAATTTTTTTTATTCGGAACAAGTTCAATTTCATTAAATAATAGTTTTGATTTAGTATTTAATTCTATTTGTGCATATTTTCCTGGTTCTTACTTAAAACTTTTAATTATTCTAATTGTTTTTTTTTTATTGACTGTTCAGCTTTTGGCAGCGTAATTTTTCGAGACTATAATTAATTCGATAACATTGAAAGTTCTTGAAGTACATTACGAGTATACATAAGATCTAAAATGAATACTGGATTTTCAAGTATTTTTGTTAAACCAATAAATATTGAACTCGTATTTTTATTATTACTTTGGTCATCACAAGAGCTTTTGAAATGTGAATGGAGGATAGCAAATGACTTCCAAACTGCTCTTACTATCTTTAAACTACTGTATACCAATCGAGTACTAAATACATGAACTATTTTACTAAACTACAATTTTAGATCTTGACCAAAACTTTCCAGAACACGAGAATGTGTTGGTGATTGACTATACAAACTACATAATTTAACTATAAAACATTTAAAATTGTCGATTCCTCGTATGTCTATTATTGTATCGAATACAGATAGTTCAAGTTTATGATTTAAGCAATGCTAAGTAAAAAGTTTTTGATATTTCGCAGGCATAGAGTTATTACACCTGAATTTATACCAACCATAACATTAGATCCATCTGTAGATTTAGCCACCCAATATTTTTGTAAGTATTTTTCATTTAAAGCATTTGATTTTAATGTACTTAAAAGTTGTTTTCTATCTGTTTAGCATCTTGTGATTGTAACTCGCATAAATTCAAGAATACATATTCGAAAATTTTTAAATAAACTACCAATGAAGTTTTATTGATTAATAATCTAATGACTTTAATTTTTATATTATTTGATGATTTCACTACAATAGAGATTATACGACCTTAATTATAAGGTATACGGCGTATACCACCTTATACCCTCCACTGTAGCCTTGTATGTACATGAAATATAGTATTCATGTTTTTAATTTTTTTTTTAAGTTTTATATTATTTTTATAAATACAAATTTATTTAAAAATAAAATAGTTTCTAATGTGATAAAAATCCTAACTAACTAAAATAGAAAAATATTTGTTTTTATAATATTTTTTGAGTAATTATATGGTAAAATATAATCAAACGAATAAACCTTCATGGCTGAACGGATATGACTTTATTTTAATTTACGTTTGTGAAAGCTTTTTATTTTACTATTATCATAGAATCAAAATAAATCTTGATTATTATAATCGTGTATTTCTTTGAAACAAAACTACTATTTGAATAACATAATTAAGATTAGAGAATAAAAGAAATAAAAATCTTTATTAGGAAATACTTTTTAGTAGTAACACTCAACTATTCACTTTTCGAGAATAAATCAAATGAAAGACTAAAAAATTAATGTGAAAAATAGTTATAAATATAATCAAAATTTATTCGCAAATATTAAATATCCGTTTAAATTTGTTTTTATTTTGCAATTTATTTGCTATTATTCAAAATAGTCAAGTAGAATCCAATTTACATTTATTTAAAGTTCTAACCTTTTGTTCTTTGAAATAATTTAATTTTTACTTTACTCGAAATCTATTGGTTACATGGTTACACAATGACTTTTATTCAATTTTTGAGAAGCAAAGACACTCTGAACATTATATTTTATTTACGCCTCTTTTTATGGATATAAAATTGAGTCTTATAATATTGAGTATAGTCTTCATTATAATATGAATATTTTCGGAATTTACTATATTTTTTAGAATAATACGAAAAAAAAAATCTTGATAAGTAAATAAACAAATTTTTATGGTTGCTATTTTCTTTGATCCTTATACTTTACAGACGTAATAAAGAAAGAAATTTTTCTGAACTCTTCTTTTCTTCCACAACTATTTTTAAAATGTATAAAATTCATAGACCATCTACGATTTTTATGGTTTTCGGTTACAATAATAGTTAGGCAATTATATTATGCTGTACATTTACACTACGCTTTGGAACGCTATGATACGCTAAATATATAGTAAAAATTAATAATTATTAGATATGTGTGACTGCAGAGTGAAAATAATTATTAAATTCACGCAATGTACTCCTCATCACACAAATTACATAGTTTAGTAATCTAAATTTTCATATAATTTATTAGTAGAAAAAAAAACAGAAATATTTAGACAACTAAAAAAAATCTTAACCAAATATGTCCACACAGAGCTCTGATCTGACGAATTATATTTTTTCATTAGGATAACTACTTTGTACGTCTTTTCGCTTTGAGTGATTTACAACGTTTTCATCTATACTATTTTTCAAGTATAAAAAGACTTCGACGGAATTTCTAATAAATCTATCTTATTTCTACATTCCTTAATGAATTTAATAATTTCGTTAGAATTTTTTAGTTTAAAAAAAATGTGCAGTTTATATTGGTAAGATTATTATGATTTTTGTAGAGAAATATACCCACTCAAAAATCGTGGTTTGTATCTTCATATTATTAGTGTTATATATTAATATTGTCGAGTTATAATAACATATTGCATTGTTAGTTCAATGGATCACAGATAAAAAATATACGTTTTACTTTTTTAATTTTTAATTTTTCTAGATAATAGTTTATGTACAAATATTTATAGTTATAATATACATTAAGTATTCTCACGACTACATCTTATAGAATCTATTTTTTATCAGTAAAAATGAATAGTGCAAAATGTTTGTACGTAGAATAATTTAGTCTTGCATTCTAATTCTCGATAAGAAATCAGAAAGGAACAGGTCAAAAATATACTGCCCTGGGCTGAGAAGGTGCTCCGTAGGGATTCCATTTACCAAAACGTTGACCCTTTATTTCTTTCACCTTCCTCTGGGAACTATATGATAACGAAAAGGTTCGGTCACTTTTACCGTCTATGAAAGCAAAAAGTACTTTATCATGATTTGTATTTTAAGGCATCAAACGTATGTTGTGAATACACACTGCTGTTTTACATGTACAATACATTTATAAGGTACTATGGTATTTATTTTTCAGTATAAAGGTAATATTTAAAAAGTAAGTGATTTATATTTAAGTATCGATTTCAACTATTACGAACAGAAAACATTGTTTACGTCATACAAATAAAATATAAAAAATACAAGGGTCAATAATAAATAACATAATGTATTTCAAATACTGTTGATGTAGCTTCTATTATTATTAAGGCATTAAGTCATGTAATATTATTACTTTATAATACTATACTATAGTTCTGGTACAGTATTATACTTAGCAATTTATAATTAAATATGTATTTAAATTATTATACATTTGAATTTAAAAGTATGATTTTTCGATTCGCCTACAAAGTTTAAATATATTCTTATTTTCTCAATTTTTAACTATACTTTTCAAACATTTAATATTAGTTTATAGTTAAAAATAAATAAATAAGAAATAAAATTGTGGATTTATTTAAATTAAAGATGTATTGAATATTTTAATAAGTTTATTTTATATTCAATTATAATATTAAACATTTCTAAAAATGCTTTCAATCAGTATCTTTAAGAATTATAAAATGTAAAGTTGCACAAAAGCGTTTGGTTAAAATAAAGAGGATTGTGTAAATATTTGCAAACCATACAAGATTATGCTAAATGGTTTAGTGAGAACGAAAAATTTAAAATATGTACGTCAAAGAAAATAAATAAATAAGGAAAGAATAAAAAAAAAGGAACAAAAATAAAATGTTAAAAATTAACAGTGACAATTTATATAAAACTTGGGAATTGGTGTAACAAGTGTTCACTATTAATGTGCCACTATTTATACAAAAAAAAAAAAAAAAAAAAAAAAAAAAAACAGTAATGGCCTACATGTTTTCCCGCGTGGTATTATTTGAAGAATGAATATTTGACTTGCAGTGATGATAAATACCTCAATGAAAATACTGATTAATAATATTGTGTTTTAATTTTTTTACACAATTTATTAAGTGTCATTTAACGATTGTAGTAGAGTTAAGTAAGCCAGGGTAGTGTGAACACATTTTTAAACATTTTATCTTTGTATTAGTTACAATAGATATTGAAACACTAGAGTTATGTTATTGTTTTTATATAATTAATTAAATTATGTATAATCGTATATATATATATATATATATATATATATTTGTATTGTTAAAATGGTTTTTAAAAATAACTATTAAATTTCACTATAACACAGCAGTATTTTTGGTAAATATTACACTTACTTGTACTAGTTGACTTAATTTATTCCATATTTTGATAAATTTTTTGATAAATTTTCAATTAAGCAATCAATAAAATTAATTATTAATTATTTTAAAAGCATTTAAATATCATTTTCATTTAAAATTGTATGTTATTGTTCTTATTATTTATAATTAAATCTTAGTTACTTCTTATTAATATTTTGTTGGAATAATCATTAAATTTTTATTAAGATATTATACATCCAAACATAACCCCACAGAAAATTATAAAGTTTATAATTTATTCCTTTTTATATTTTTTATACTTGATTCATAAAATATAATAGTAATTATAAGACCTAATAAATAAGAGTAATAATAATAATGCGATCTGAATATGCGTTGAATTTTCAATTCATACTATAATGATGGACCTGTACAATAATTTTAGTAAAAAATTACTGAATTCATTTATTATAGGATGCATGATATTATTTCATCATATTTTTCATATTATTGTTTGACAGATGGTCGTTAGATTAACAAAGTTTTGTTTTGCACCTTGGCAGTTTCGTAAAAATAAAAAAATAATAGGAAGCCAAAATTGAATATAGACAGCTGTTACTTGCTGCTAATAAAAATAATTTCATACATATATATATATAATATTTTTGTAAAAATATAAATTTGTTAAAATTATTCGAAAATATTATTCGTACGAATTGTATTTTTGTGTTGTTAAGCTAAAATACGAAAACAATGACATTGATTTAATAAGACGTTAATTCGTTACATCATTAGTTTATGTAATAGCCATTTACGATTTCACGAGTTTGTGGGAAATGTACCACATAATATCAAAGGAGTGGGTAAATCGAAAATTAATGATTAAAACACATCAGTATAACACCTGTCTTGTACGTTTAATATGTATTATAAAAAAAATAATAAACGTATAATACAACAATGTGGCTATCGTTTGTGTCTCACACAAAGACTGATCTCCGTATACGTAAATATTTCGGTTGAAAATTAATTATTCCATTTAATTAATCATTTAACAATTAATTCCTAAACATAATACCAATATTTTGTTCCGTTGTTATTTTCATAATATCGAAAACGATATTTTATTTTGATAAATCACGTTGTTCATGTTATACGCACATAACGTTTAATCTTAGATTTGGAGTTCATTTTAGATTTACGTTATGTCAACAAGGTCTGTAACCATATGAAATGTTAATGCTTATTCGATTTTCACATGACTAAAGTACAATAAATGAAATGAAAAATATTTATTACTGGCCACGAGAAAAGTTTGTTATCTTTTTAAATGTAATTATAATTTTAAATAAAATTGTTGGTATGTTTACACAACTTAACTTAAATGAAATGTATTGCTGCGTAAAAGAACTAACTATATTGTACAATCATGAATACGTATAATTGGCTATTTAATATTTACTGTTAGGGTCGAACCGAATAATTTACTTTATTGTTCAACCCAACCAATCTATTTGATTGAAATGCATTTGAACTATTTATTTGGCAGGCATATTATATGACTGTATATTTTATCATAAAATTTAACAATTTCGTTTTAATTTTCATCGGACCATAGGATAGTATATTAACTATTCGTTTGAATTCGGTTCTATTCCGTGATTTTCGTTGTGTATTGAAGTTCGTAGTTGGGTCTTACGATCATTGAATGATTGCCGACGTCCACACATCATATTATACGATGCTCATAGTAAAAATATTAACGTATTAAAAAATGAATACACAACGATCTACCGGCACTTAGTACAACCGAATGTTCCAGTTCTAGTGCGGACGAGGGATATGACTCGTTTGTACGAATCGGCGATAATAATTCATAACGATATCGCGAGGATTTGCATTGTGCTCTGGGGTGGCAAACGGCCAAACGTGCGACGTTGTTCCGCTCGTGCGGCAGTTGCACTAGGACGACCGCTGCGCACGCGCGCGCGGAAGCTCGCAAACCCCCCCCCCCCCCCCCCCCCCCCACCAACGCAGGGATCGCTAAAAATAACCCGTAACAATGTGTTTCGTGTCCGGTGTAAAACGTTAAATTTCGGTTTTCCCCCGTCGTTCAATCTTTTTCACCCCCACCCTTCGCATTATTAAATCTTTGCCTTGAACGTAACAACGCGTTACACCGCATTCAAATCGCGCCCCCCTAGGTACCTTTACCAGCCCCGTAATGCGCGCGGACAGTGTTCACGCTGCGATGTGTGCAAAAGTGTGTAACGGCGTGGATAACGTGAGGACGCAACGCGGTAATAATAACAATAACAAAAATAATAATAATTATAATGATCGCTGTGCAGAGCGCTTTCGGTGTCCATTAGGTTACTACCCTCCCCCCCACAGTCACTACACGCACGTACCCCGCGACAATCAAAGCGGGACGCAATGCGCCAAGACGACGACAATAACAACAGTCAAAATTACGACGTTCCAGAGAAATTAATCATAATCCTGCGGGCCGTCCGCGTTGTACCCACGGGGTTGCTCCGGACAAGCGTAACATGTGCGCATAGGTATGAATCGCGCGCGACCAGCGTACGGGTACGACCCGGGGAGGTTGCGCGAGGAGGTCGAACAGTGTTCGCGCAAGCTGTTTTCTAATCGTTTTGTGACAAATTTGCCGCCATCGCTACCGCCGTCCGCCGCCTCTTCCTTGTTCCCGGAGGAAAACGCCGCGGACCGTGAAATGAAGTCTTGTTCGATATTACCAGCTCTGTCATTTATCATTCGTGTATGCGGTGTTCGAGAGCAGTTGCGACGGACGGCACGCTGAGGCGGTGTACGAGTATGGCGTGCGCGTGTGTGTACAGTATGTTTAGTGACAGCGGGGAAAGGGGAAAAATGTGTATAATACGTGTGTATAGGAAAACAATATAAATATATAAGCGAGGGGTGCTACAGCAGATAATGGAATAAGTAAACTGCAATTTCGAAGAAAGAGAAAGGAAAAAAAAAAGTCCATTATAAAATACCAGAGCGTGCAGATTTCGAATGGATTCCTGCGCGGCAATGCAAATAAAAATCGAAATATTATTACTATTATTATCGTGCGGCGGGATCGCGCAGACTCCGGAGAGGCGTATGCGGTGCGTATTATAAATATGTACTCATTTTGCGCGTTGCAGGTAAAACGCAGTCGTTTAAAACTTATGCTCGGACAGTGTTTTCGAGGGATCACGATAGTTGCGTTGGCGATTAAATAACCACCATGTTCTAGATTTCATCGATCGGTCAATTATTTTTTCTATTGCAATAATATTTGACAAATGTCTAGACATTTTTAGACAATTTTCGAACCTATTCCACGTAGTAAAAGTTTATTTTATTCGACGTATAAGAGTTTCTGATATCTTGTGAATTTGCCTTTATCACGAACATTACTTTAAAAAATAAATTCGAAACGTTTCACGTGGTTTCGTAGTAAGACTGAAACGAACAGAATTGAAACTGTGGGTGTTATGTGCTCTATTAAGACTCTATTCCTATATCACATTACTATAATTGTAATGTGATATGGGAATACTAATTAACGTTATGGAATTAAACTGTTTGGCAAAATTCGTTGACAAATAGGTGCCGTATATAAAAACGATTGCATGCGCGCGTTTGTTTATATTGCGTCAATTGTGACGGACGGCTGTTGGAAAATCACACGAAGCCAATTTTAATTATCGTCGGCTTAGTGCCGTTCGGGTAAATTGTGTGTCCGCTATACTGTCTGGGTGGGTTTATATATATACTTATAATTATATAGCCACTACAAAAGTCTATAGAGAGACAAAATGTCAGTTTTATATCCCAAGAGCGCCAGCAAAGTAATGTCCTCGTAATAAAAAAATAAATAAATTTCAGTGGTATGAAAAAAAAAAACCGATGAGCAAAGTACGATTTTTCAGTGTATATCCATATGATATAATTACATAATATTAACATTTGTATATATAAGATCATATATATGTATAGAATATTTAGTATATTATTAATTTTCAGTTCGTAATTCGAATTACCGAACTACTGTAATAACTACTATAACTGGTAAATACCATTTAGGTAAGTTCGAAATGCAAACTTGAAATTATTCTTAATCGAATAATATCTATATTTAATTTTTCCTACTTAATAATTATTAAAATGTATCATAATAGTATTGAATGTTAATTAATAATTACTATAATTTATTATATATTTTTAAGTGTATTCAATTTTTCACAATGTAGGTACATTTTTCATAGTTTCAATATTTTTCTAAAAGAAAAAAAAGCTGAGTTCATAACAAATTACATAATTTATTAAGATAATGTATTATAAGTATTTTGTTTTCATTATACAATACTTATACTATACTGAATCTAATGAAGATGAGATTAATGAAGAAGACAAAGAGCATATTTTAGATATAAATACCTATATTATTATTTTAAACAGTGGCGTATTTTGGGTGATTTTTCGGGGGATGTCCAACATTTAATGAACTTCACAAACGAAAATTTTAGAACTTCAGTAGATTTCCGCTTATTACGATGCCGTACACAGCGATATTCCTGTTAAAACGATTCGTAGTTATATATTTGGTCGATTTTATATCTCACGAAGATAATGTTTTCGTCATCCGCATACAACGAGTTTCGAATACAACGATCTGATTCTTTAGGTCCCTTATAGATCGTTATAAGCGGATTTTACTGTATTTACTGATGTGAAGAAATATCGAACTTACTTTTTTTAAATAACTAGAAATTAACAAGTAATTTGTAATTTAAGACCATTACATGGTATAATAGACATGTTGGGGGTTATTACTTGATACTAATCACTGAGATTTATTCTAAAAATTACCTTTTATAATATTGTACAGATACAAAGATATTAAAATATATTGTAAAATTACAATAAATTACAATATTATTATTATTTTTATTTATTACTAGAGATCTAAGTGCCTCTTATTTAAAATACGTTCGTCAATCACTTTATTGACATCAATATTAACTTCTCTGTGGATAGCTAAGCTATTTTATTGTCACAATATTGGCCTAGTTATATTTTTTTGTTTACTTCGTAGTGCCGTTTATTTTATTCTTAAATAAAAGCATTATAAAATAAACGATAAAATCAATATAATATAAGGCCTTTATTATTTTTAAGTCGAGGGGTGTCCAGACATGGAGGACACCCCCCAAAATACGCCACTGATTTTAAAAATATCATCCTAAGTACCATTTTCAAAACGTACCGGATATTCTTATCGATAAATATTTTTATTTTGTCAAGGTGTAAAATACGCCAATACTTGTAAGAATAAAAAAATAAAATATAACCATAAATAAACATTTTGCTCACGATAGTTTGTAAATATTTTATTTTTATTTTTTAAATAAACGATAAAGAACCGTTTATTGAATTTTATTTATAAAAAAATTTCTCATATATTATATTAATTTGTATTTATGTATAATATATACAATACAAGTATAACGCACGTACAATATATGATTCATAGTAAACTCCGTGGAAAACTGTAAGCGTCCAATTTGATTTATTGCCAGTTAAATTGTGTCTGGATACGTATATATTTTACCTGAGGCTCGAAAGAAAAGATTAGATTTGAGTATCTCTAGAGATTTACCTGGTTTTTTTTTTTTTTTTTGTAAAACAAAAATTTATTTACACGAATTACATTTGGATACAAACTAAGTATAGACCAAACCTGCAGAAAACTGTAGAGTTGAAAATATAATCATAAATATGTAATAAAATACGAATTAATTTGCTTAACTAATTACCTAGTTTAATTATATGACATGGTCACGATGACAAATATACTTTGTGCCAAAGTGTAAAATATGTTATAATAAACTACAGTTATACATGATATTCTTTGTCGGGTGTATTAATTAATTAATTTTTTTAGTACTTAATTATTTTCAAAAATTATATTTTCAATAGAATATGATACTTTATAACGGATAAATATACCCTTATAATAGGTCTCTTGACTATTTGCTGTCGAACACTTGTATTTATATATAATAATATCTACATTTATATAATGATATTGACATTTTTTTTCGTATACATTTAAACTCTAAAATTAAAAAGTATAAACAGTTAGTTTATTCATAAAATTAAAAAAAAGAAGGTGAAGTTTTGGAGTTGAGTGAGCTGCATAAATTGTTGTCCGATGTTTAACTGATCCCAATGAGATATTTATTTATTTTTTTGTTTCAATAATTTAAATTTCATACGTAATACAATTCTTTGAAAAATTGATGTAATTTAAATAGAAATTATTTATCTTTGGATTTAAAAAGATATGAACAACTGTCAGTATTCCAAAAAGTTATTATATTTACTGAATTTTTAACTTTGAACTTCGCGAAAAAAAATGATCGCATAACATAAACACTAACAGAAAGACGTTTAAAATTATTTCTAAGTTTCACTATTTTTCCTTATACATTTAGAAAAGTTAATGTGAAAATCGAAAATCACCTATTCACTAATAAATTTGTGTTCAATTTGCAATTTAAAAAGTGTGCTTTGAGAAATTTTGATTTAAACTTACTATCCTAAAAAAAATTATACAGAAGAAAAAAAAATATTGGACATACAATAGTTTACTATAAATCCAAAAGCGTAATATCAATCACGAGTTAATATTAATATGACTGTAGCACTTTTATTCGTGTGTAATAAAATAAAATATGTGTTCTTACGCATCTCTGTTGCCTATAATAATATGGCATTGCTGTCTGTGGAGCGTCTCGTGGATATGATATATTCAATAAATCCGTGTTTACTATAAAACAGATTCAAAATTGAAAAACGAACTATATATTTGTCTTAAAAAGGTTACGACTTGTTTTTTTACGGATTCAGATGAACAACAACGGTCACCGTACTAGTACTCGAGTGCAGTCTAGTGGTTGCCGTACTTCTGAAGTTCCAATTCAACACGTTCTAATTTGTACGACACGTTTTTCTACCCGTCCGCTTCGAGGTCATCTCATTGTAGTAATTTGTCGGCCATTGTTGTTTTAATTATTGTTGTAAGTATACCCATTTTAAAATAATGTGCGTGGGTACGCGTAGAATATGAAAAGAATAGAACATCAGAATGGTCTTTTCATGATATTCATATCATTGGTTCGTTAAAAAAAACATATTTTAAAGAAAAATAATAAAACTTTTCATAATTCTCTGCACCTTTCAAATAAACCAAGTTTTATATTGTGTGAAAAAAATATACATATTTTAACCACTATGTCTCGATAAAGTTTGTGTTCATAACGAATTTATGTATGTTATATTATTATGTTTTAAATATATTATACAATTACTGGAACATGATCATATTTATTTTTTGAAACCAGAGTTTGGTTACCAGACTCGAAATTAAAAGCAAATCTTTAAGATTTTTAAACTCAAAACAAAAAATATTCAAATTTTTTTAATATGATGATCTATGATTTAACCATTAATTAATGGACTTATTTATTTTTTTCAACAGTATCTTAATTAATTTTTCGTGTTTATTTTTGAACCTATATTTTATGAAATTTAATATAACAATATTTAATTATTTATTAAATTTTGGTAAAAAATGTTACAAATTGTTTATTTTTACTACAAACCTGTTTATTTAAATAGTATTATTCACTTCTTTAATACCTACCCTTTTATTTTCTCAAATGTTGTCTATAATAGCCTTACTTCAATATTTTGTCTAAAATTAAGGAATTTGCAATAACACTTGTTTTGAAACATGTATCAATAAATGCTGATCCTTCAACATCTTGTTCTTTAATAATCTCGATTATTTTGGCTATACTAGAGAACTTTTGAATGAATATAAAGACAACGAACTGTATTTCTCAAATGTAATATTTGTATACTTGTATACATAAATAATATATGATTAAAATAATGGTAGGTACTGCTAATATAATTTTTAGGGGAATTTAATTTGTAATGTAGTTTCATTAGAAAATATTAAAATAAATACTTGGTGATTTTAAGAGGAATTATTTTAATGATATTAAGTTTTTTGTAAGGAAAATTAATCATTTTGTCTAGTTAATTAACAAAATACTATGTGAATATTCCTTGAATTTTTGAACTGGTGGAAATGATTACGACTATTAATTTCAAAATATTTTTTTTTTAGTTATCTGAATATAAATCATTAAATCATTGAAATTGTACATTAATGAAGTGAAACATATTTTTTATGATATATCATTAAATATATTTTAAATCAAAAACCTAAAGTAAGATTGTAATGTGTTATAGTCATATAACTTTCATAAGTAATGATAGTTACTAAAAAAAGGAAAACAGTTTGTACTTATTAAAATAGTTAAATACAAAGTTTTTTTTTATGGTGTACATAAGACTTTTATTACATTTATCAATGTGTTTTATAGAGAAATGATTATTATTATTTATTTATTTATTTTTTTTTTAATTTAAGTTTGAAACAACTTTGGAGTATAAGATTTTTTTTTATTGTTGATGGAATGTATATAATCTTAAGAAGTAGCTCATAACGTTTGTTTCATTTTCTTAATATATGCCTATAGTATTAAAGCAGAGGTTTTTTTTGACGTTTTCAGCATACTTACCACAAAGAATATCATTGAAATAACTTGTTCGTTATTATTATTATTATTATTATTATTGATATTTCATAAAGGAATTTCCACTTTGTTAATTAAGTATCAATGTTTCCCCGGAGAGCAGAAATCGATAACAACAAGGTTTAAAAATCCCAAACGGGAAAAATATTGATTTATTCAGTGTTTTGAAAAATTCTGTTTACACTCTAAGGGATGCTGTGGGTCACGAAAATATAAAATATGCGATATACGTCTCCAATGTATGCATTAAACGAAATCGCATATTTATGTATTTTATGCATACACTTTCCAATTATCTCGTATAATATATTGTTTCGAATTTGAAGAAAAAATTCTCCAGGTGAACAACTTCTTAACAACTTATAGAAAACTCAATTATTTTTAACTTAAAACGTTTCTCCATGGTAGTGGTTACTAAATTAAATTCGCTTTCAAAGATTCTAAATTATCTCGTTACTATGCACAAAATCATCATTATGAAAAGCAGTTAAGTTATAAAAAATTATATAAACACGATACCTATATTATAATAATAGGTACACATACTAGGTTGTTATTTTTAAAATTAATGTATATTATGTATAGCGTTGTTCGAGGTAAATTTTGTTCAAAAGAAAAAATAATAATAGCAATCCAAAATGGTGTGGCTTATATTGTTATTATTATTATTATACATTTTCGTCGTGGATAAAATGCCGAGTAAAAGATATGCCTACCGAAAATGTGCGTAGAAATAGCGTTCGTAAAAGAAAGATTTAATGTGATACACTACAAAGTCGCGTTCGCAGCATACATTTTGCATTGTTCTATGCGGGCCACAAAACGCTTGTGCTTTAAATAGATAATTAATAAAACTGTCTGTGTGTTAGCGCACGGCAGTCCGCCATATACAGTAACGTGTTGGGATTGTATACCCTTGTAATTGTGTGGTCAAATGGAAAGTTCTGCCGGAGTCTGGAATGATGCTGTGGTCGTGTAACGAGATCGGACGAGTAAAATGAGTTCATTGCTCGCAGCGAGAAAGAATACAAGCACGTAGCCTTAATTTTCAATAGGAAGGGTAGCGAAATAAATTAAGGATGGTTTGGTCGAATTAAGTGCGGTGGAAGAAACGAGGGGTTGTTAGTAAAAGTGATGGACATGTTGACTTGCCGCGAGAGGGTGGTGAACCGGTACTAGTGGTAAACGGAGAAAAGTTGTTCGGCTTGTATGCGTATAAATATTCTGTGTGTTTGTGTTGACCCGTGTAATAACGTATAATACGGAAAAGGACGTGCGTATGACGAGAAATCGTTAAATTGTTGAATCGCACGAGATGAAACTGTATGTAGTCTTTCTACGGCAGAAAATGTTACCGGGTAATCATCTGATGTTTTTAGTCATTACACATTCTTATTACTTTTGACCACGACACCGTTATTAAAATACTATTTACTTTAACTTGATACAGACAGTAGTTTTGTGAATGACAAATCACGTATTTTGTATTACATTAGAAAATATTATGGAGTTGAAATAACTTAAAGCTGAAAAGTGAGAATGGAACGCTTGTGTCTTATATAGACATTAAAATGTATTTAAAGGGAGTTGGAAGTTTTAATTTTTGATTTGTACATAAATGATTTTCATAAAATTGATAAACATAACATGATATAAGTAGTTGATCTGGGAAGGCACTACACTTAATAATTAAAAGCTTAAAAGAGTTCGGTAGACATATCTTGACCCCACTTCGTTTGAGTCTTCTTAAAGGATCATCGGGAAAACTAAGAAAAGAAAAGTGTTTAATTAGTAGGTTCAAGAGGTTTTTATTTTTTGATGAAAAAAAATATACTCTGGCAAATCGACTTAAAATTTGTGTTATATCATAGTAATCATATTTTAAACGTTAAATTCGAATTCAAATACTAGAGGGATATTGTTATGGGGATTTTCGTGAAACCGAACGGTTAAGTTGTTAAAATTATACTTTGAGAATTTAATTAAAAAGACGATCAGTGTAAATCGGTTTATCGATTCAAATAAAAAAATAATCATGATTTCGTGTTGGCGTTGTTTTGAACAGAGACTGTGCAGTGTAATAAATTGTTCGACGAAAAACAAGTACACGGCAGTGGCCAATGGTTCTTTATAGCATTGTTCAGTGGTACTGAAATAATAATACGGCATGAGGGACTGTGACTGCTGTAGTTCTGAGGAAAATCCTAATATTCTCGCTATCGTTTACACGTAATTATACAGGTAAAGTTTATACCGTTAATACCGGTTTTTAATTGTCGATAATCGGATTTTATCCTAACATAGTTTTCGATGTTATTTTGTCGATCGTTTTTTCGTCGACTTTCATCGGACGGACATCGTCTGCGAAGCAAGGGTGTACAGTGTACACACAAGGAAATACAAAAGATAGATATCGTGGCATACAATGTATATATATATTTTTCAATTAGGTTCAGTGCAACTAAATTTAGTATAACGATTAAAGATGAAATTAATACGTTTGGTTAGGTTATGTGTAAAATAATTTTAAAGTATTTATATGTATATATATATATATATATATATATATATATATATATATATATATTTTTTTAACTGTCAAATGAGAGTTTAAAATAAATTTGAACTCGAAGATAATCGTGTAAAATATCGGTGATACCCCAAATTGCCTTGGACTCAATTCATCGATAGTACTCTGTAGGAATGTATTAAATTTCCCACGCGAGATATTGCTGAATAAAAATCACTATGCTTCGCGACACGAACAAAATTATAGTGGTCCGTAAATTACAACATGAACAAAATTTTATACGTGTCAAATTCCTAACTGGATAAAAATTGAAACTAATGCAAATTTTTTTTTAACTTAATCGCCACTCAGGACTGACAACTTAAATTTAGTTGATGACTCGGTGTGGTTAAAATATATTAGTTATAGCGTTACATAAAAAAAATTTTAATTTCTAACTCGATTTTCAATTTTATGTAGAGTATTGAATTTGAGTACTGAATACACAGCAACCATATAAATAAAAATATTATATTATCCATTTGTACATAAAATTATTCAGTTCAGAAAGTAATGCGTTAAATTTTATTGTCATGTAAGACAATTCATACTTTTATTGTTTTTGTTCGTGTAGGGGTTTGCGTATTTTTAAACTTTTTTTTCGTGTCTGAACTCATGTACTGGTATATTTTTGTTGGTGCAGGAACAGGACAAACCTTTCCTGTAGCGTACTGTTTTCTCTTAGATTTTGCCAGTGTATCGCTGTGACCCGGAATGATCTACGATAAAATGTTGATACGTCATTGGTGACGTGTATAATGCCTATACGTACGTGATACTGCTTGACGTTCTTCGTATTATTACATTGCCACTGTATTATGTTGTTATCTTGAGTATTATAGGAATCGCGTGGGCAATAAAACAAATTACGACCGGCCAGCCGGCCCCTCCTCCCCCCGGGATTACGTTATTGTTATTATTGTTATTGAGACCGGCTGTATACATTATACGGTAAAATATTATTACGCGGTCTTGGAAGAAAAGCATGGTATACGCGACGTAGGGCGTATCGTTCGATCTCGGACTCAGCGGCAATGGAGGTGGTGGTGGCGAAATGAATTGGTCTCGGACACGCGGCTTGTACATATACATATTGTATACGTACATACCTGCCGGAGAAAGACGAGGAAAGTGCACCCCGGGGACTGTCGTCGGCGGACAGTGGTGGAGAGGTGAAAAAGTTCTTGAAATTACGCTGACGTATATACCGTCCGGGGTCGTCCCCGGAGAGCCGTTGCCGGTGAAAAACAGGCAATTTTTCCCGTGGCTTGCCCTACGCCCTACCGCCGACTATCCTTGACATTGACGGGATCCCGTGACTGAGTTCCCCGGGGGGTCAGCGGATGCGAGGGCCGAGTGGAAACCCGGGGAAAAAACGGCAAAGTTTCCGGACATTAAACGTCAGAACCCGTCGCCGTCACTATGTAATAATATGCCGTGCACGACGCTACTACAGCCATTGTCTGCCGGCCGCGTATATTACGTGTCTTATGTTTGTGTGCGTACACGTATAGGTAGTTTATCATTAAAAAATAAAAATGAAAACAAACAACGGGATGGAAAAAGAAAAAAACAAAACGGTACAAACTTTCAACGTCCGTGGCCGGCAATTGCCGCGGTCGCTGTCCTGCGTTCTCCCGTCATCGTCACACGCACCGCGCTCCTTTCTCACTAGACGCCTGCTGCTTGAACCCTTCAAAGTTTTGACAGCGAATTGCATTTTTCTCCCTCTATCACGAATGGCACACCCTCTCCCACCCGAACGGTACACACTTAACTTCAAGCCGATCGTTTTCGCCCGAATCGCCGACGGGTCACGTCGTACGCGAATGTATCACACCAACGTCCGCCGACGTCTGTGCCTGGAGTACGCAATGAATTGACTCGACGATATTCACACGACGTTATGGCTCTAACACGGTCGACACCGTGCTGTTTCCAATGAAATAAAAATAAATGTACGCAGGTAAATATCACACGCTTACACCGGCAGACCCGTGAAGGACGATGCGAACGATTTTTATTGTTTTCGTACACGTTACGACTGCAAGACTGCGATCGCGTGTCGTTTAACTGAATGCTGCGTCCGGCGCGTAGACGAATTGACGACAACCGCGTTTGTCGTAGTCGACCGATGACCGCGGTGACCGATTGCGGTATTTGCCGGTCGGGAAAAACAATAGCGACAACAATCGATCGCTTGCATTGCGTAACATTATGGGTACTGCACCGCAAGTGCGCGCCACAATTTTAACGAAGATATTGTCCTGTGATAATAGCGTGTATTGCTGTAACCATATTGGATAGTACAATGAAAGGCGAGCGTAGCAGATTTATAGATAGTGGATTTTTTCGCTCAAGCTGTACGCAGGCCACGACGAAAGTCTATTCCGAATGTGTATACTACGGAGACGTGTAACTAAACGGATCGTGATTGGGGGTGGGAATATAGGTTATATATATAGGTTTATGGTAAGAATCGGCAAAATGAGATATCATGATATTTTGTCAAGCGCACATGCTAATCCATCCATTCTTTAAACCACCGTTTTCCTCGACATGTTTTATATAATATATGTATATTGAATTAGCGTTTAACTGAGTGATTTCCTTTTATCCACCTTGGTGAAAGACAAATAGGGTGTACGCCAGGTATGGAGATGATGATGATGGGGTTATCTACATTCGGCCTTAAGCCTAGATTTTATTACGTAGTGTTTCCTCCGTGGTTGCCGTGAAACGTCCAAAGACGCACTGCGGGCCGTAACGGGTAACTGACCAAGCAAATATGATATCGTAGTAACATTTACGATTTTGTACTTTGGCGTAATCTCAATGTGATCACATTTTAAGCACGTTTCCTGAAATGTATGTTTTCACTTAACATCATTTAAATATTTGTTTTAGTTTTCATTATTTATTCTGGTAATGTAACTTACTTATTATGAAAATTGCGCACGACAATGAGCTATACGAATAATAACGAGCCTTCAACACATTATCGTAGGATATAATGTTATTTGTACATTCAATCTTAACTAAAAGTCAGTAGCACTCGCTTGTGATTACGATGCGCCCACGTTTGTGTGCTTACTGCCGTCGCAAAACAGTTAACTCTGGACCGGATTATACATCGATTAATATGTATCATGTTTACATATGTTATGTGTACACTTCAAGCGTCCAAGTATTTGAAAACACTTTTAATTTTCCGTATTGCTCGTCTGCGTGATTTTTATATACTACGAATTAAAATTTGGGTTGCGATTGTTTCCCAAGTCATACACGCGCGTGTCCATGTGCGTATAAATAAGCATTACATAGGTATACGTATGTATTATGTTTGTTTTGAACGGAGCATCCGAGTTGAGTCCCGAGTACTAGGGACTAATCACAGGTAGTGTACTAGTTGAGTCCCGGATTTTTATAGGTACTACACTAATTGGGTCCCAGATTTTTATAGGTACTACACTAGTTGGGTTCTGAATTATTTTAGGTATAATACTAGTTCCTGAATAGTTTTTGCTAAGTACTACATTATAATGAAATTGTCCTTCTTATTTTGACAAACTTAGGACTATCTATAATCTATTTAGACTACAGGTATGTTTAAAAATGTATTTTTATAGTTTTTTTTTTTGACTATTAATTTTCTTTTCCATTAAAATATAAATTATTAGAATTGAGTTGATAAAAATATTAAAAATGTTAAAATTATTATATAACATAAATAAAAATTAATGGAAAAAAAACTAAAAAACAAAAAAAAAAACTATAAAAAACATTTTTAACCATATCTGTGGTCTAAATAGATTATAGACAGTCCAAAGTCTGTTAAATGGGAAGAAAAATTTTAGTAAAATGTAGTACTTACCAAAAAATATTCAGAAATTAGTGCAGTACCTATAAAAATTCGGGACCCATCTAGTGTAGTACCTATAAAAATCCGGGATCCAACTAGTGTAATACCTAAAACAATTCGAGACCCAACTAGTGTAGTCATTTTAAATTCGGAACCCAATTCGGATGCAGCCGTTCTGGAATTGAAATTTCGTTTTGATACACGTCGTTTTATTCTTTTGTGTAGTCCCGGTAAACGTTTGGCAGTTTTCGTTTGCAATATAAGACCCTGAAAAGTTAAATTTATTCAAAAGGACTACAACGGAAAATACCGCGTTTCGCAGCATAAACATAGAGTTTCCGTCATTGTCAATGGTACACCGTGTGGCATAATTCTCTTAAACCGACTACTCCGGCAACTTTATATTTATGACTCGAATTTCGTTTCTGATACGCCCCACGTATATATGCACGTATATATATATATATATGAATAAAGTAATCACCGTACAGGATCCGGGACTCAGTGCACGAACTATATATACATTATACGTGTTAAGAAAAATAAAAAATAGAAATGTATTATATAGTATATTATACACGTAAAAATAATATCTCTCTTTATTTTACAATGTATATTTTCAATCCTCATTTCTGGATTTGAGAAAAATCTATCGAAACATATTAATATAATATATATATATTTATTTATATAACATATTTATATGTACATATTATATTAAAAAATTATTGATTGTTTTAATAAAGACGTCCACTCCGTTTATACAATATTTTATATACAAGCCTGTTCAGTGAGGTCCCTTATCTTTCTGAAGAAATAAAGGTCAATAAAAATAACAATATGCACACGAATACTTAAACAATATTATTATATTTACTGACAGACTATAATTCGTTGTAGGTTATTTTATTTACCTACTGTACAGCTACGCAGAATATTTGTATAAGGCTTATTTTATCAACTTATTTTATTTCATTTTCTTATCATGATCCTCAAAATGTATTATTCAAGTATATTTTATAGATTGAGTTGCTGAATAGAACCAAGATTCGATCCAGCGTGACGTTTTTTTTTCTACTAATTTTCTTTACATAAATATATGCTAAATTAAATTAAATCCTACGATAAATGTTCAAATAAAATATTTTAAAATTATTTTTATTGTCATTATTCAAATAAATATACTAGTTACAAAATATAAAAAGTTATCAAAATTTATAATTTTTGCTTTTGCATTAGCAAAATTTTTTACAATATAAACTACATTAAATGTTTTCCTAATTTATATTTGATTGCTATCATAGCAAATATATTTATTATATTATCAACCATGGTTGACCTAGTTTTTTATAAGTTTAATTATTGAATAATTCTGTTCTTTACTGGATACAGTTATTGCTAATAACGTATTGGTAATGTTAAAAGTACGATACAGTATACATATTTATATAACACAATATATATATATTTAGGGAAAATTCTGTATTTATAAAAACATTGAATATTTTGATGGGAATCATTTTCGTCAAAACTTTTAATTCATCTACAATTTCGATTCCGGTAGCACGAGTTATGTCAATGCTCATTGCTTTTTTGTCTTTGATTTTTATAAGTTCATACAAAAATAAAACTATTTCGATATGTTCTTTTTATTAGGTATTTATTATTAACTCGATCAAAAATAATGTTGAGAGTAGAATGTAAAATAATTAATTTTCAATTTTGTTAACTAGGTAGATTGATTATCTGGTTAATACCAAAAAATCACTGAAAAAATTAATTTTATTTATTAATATGCTTCTAAAGACATTCTGATTAAAATGGGTCTTCCTCGATCTTTGATATCCGGCATACCGACAATTTCAATACAACCATAGAAAAAAAAAAAAAATCCTCTGTTCGGAATTAGTTAAAACGTGATTTCACTGTTAAACTCCATATTTTATTCTTTTAAAACCTGCCCAGTTTCTTGTGTTGTTTCGTTATTCGAAATTAATGTTTTTTGTAGTTGTTACATCACCCATGAAGTGTTAGATTTGTACATTTTTCATTAGAGATAATGTGATCGGTGTATCGCGGTATTGCTTTGCAGTTGCCGGTAGCTTTAAATACGTTTACAAGTAGGGTTGTAAAATTTCATGAAAATTTCTTGAAATATATAATTTGAGTGAAAAATAAAAATGTTGTTTCATTTCAGTAAAAATATAATGCTTTATGTTTTATTTTTTATAGAATACTTTTTGTATTATTAACTGTACTAAATAGAAATAAAAACTAATTTATATAAATTAACAATTAACACCATATTAGTTTATAGTTATTATAATTTATAAATATTGATTTAAGAGGTAAGATACCAATAGTCATTGGTCCAAAGAACATCCAAGAAATCCAACAATCCAAAGAAATTTTACAAAATATGGATGAATTTATAAATAAGTTGCCAGTAGTCCCATTACTCATCAGCTATCACATTATTTCAGAAGTTTCTCATCAAAAAAATATATCGGTACCTAGTGAGTTTAAAAGTTAAGCACATATTTATAAAATTTATTATGAATATTGTGAAACATACAATATTATACCAGCATCTGGAAATGTATTTAAAGAAAGATGAAAATTACAATTCAATATTGGAGTACAATATTGCATTGTATTTATACACAAATAATAAATAAAATAAATATATATATATATGTATATATAAATATGTATAAAAGATAATAAACATAATGTAATTAAATAAATCTAATTTAATAAAAATAAAAATTAGCTCCTTTGCATAGTTAAACAAATAACTCAACAGTATAAAATATAAAATCATAATAATTAGCCATTAGGTAAATATACATTTTTAAATACTATACTATTGAAAGTATGGAAATTAAAATTAAAATTACTGAATTCATTTAATATAAATATTTTATTTAAAGATAACAATATAATAAAATTAAAATAAGCTCCTTTGCATAGTTAAACAAATCATAAATTAGGGATGTATAATGTTCTCGTTAATATACTCAAGAAAGTATGGAAATTAAAATTTAGATGGCTAAAAACACTTCAGAAAACTTGACTAGTAACATGTAAATAAATCACAGGCGATTAGAACTATTACTTATTAGACGAATATTATCATAAAAATAGCTGCTATCAATAATAATGCGCCGGTTTTGTCGTTACTACATATATATATTAATATTAAACATATCTGTTACCTATTTATAGGCAGCCACAGATATATACAATAATTATTGTAGTTATTGTATATATCTGTGTAGGCAGCTGATAGACTATACCACGCACAGATATATACTATTTACTAGATGCCTGACTCCAAATACCACTACGTATCAGTGTTTGAAGCCAAATAGGTTGGGCAATGTTTACAATCTGTTATCAATACAATTATTATGATAACATAATTACAAATTTATAATATAATATTATTATAATAAATTAAAATGTTTAAATTCTTATGCATATTTATAATGGTTTGCATATATTTTTTATTTTATTACATAAAAGTAAATAGTTGGTTTTGTTACTGCATGACACCATGACGAACGTTTACGCTAAGAAGTGGCCAATTAGTTTTGTACTACCTAAATGACAAATAAATAAATAAATAGACAATATTGTAATTAATTTAAAAAAGTTTATTTTAATTGCTTATTTAGTGATAAATGATGAACTGTTGAATTTATTTATATAATATAATATATTGATATGTACATACAAAATAACACATCTCATCTTATGACATTATTTTTACAAATAAATACTTAATGATTAGAAAATAAGACTAATTTATTAAGCTTATGCCTTTTACTAATAGTATTTATAGATGCAGTAAATTTTTTACCAAACGATTTAAGTCTAACATTCAAGTATCTATTTACTAAAATGAAAATCAAAACCATTTTGTGAGGTCTTTCTAAAATACTTGAATTGCAATCTAATTCATTAAAAATAGTATGATCAAGACTTAATTTATTTCTACACAGATATATAATTTTTCTTTTTAAATTAGATTTATTTATATCAGTTAAATTATCTGTTAATGTCAATTCAACAGACATTTTTTTGCCTCAATTATAATTTATAATTATAATTTTTCTGTTATCACTAAAATTGATAATATCGGCTTGTGAACAATGCCCAATCTGCATTATGACTATTAGCTTCAAGTATGGGAACCAAGTCGGACATCTAGTAAATAGTATATATCTGTGATATCACGTTAAATGGGAAAGCCCAAGATTGTACCGAAACGATATCATATAATATCAACTGATTAAATGACATTTTACAGTCGTTATCTCAAACGTAAAAAAAATATTTTTCAATATTTCATTGAAATATTTTATAAAGAATGAAATTTTCAATTATGAAATATTTCATGTGAAATATTTCAAATTTACAACCCTAGTAACAAGTATAAATTATACGTACAACACGCATAGGTGTGTTATATATTATTTATTAATATACATTTGCAGTGTCGCGAGCATCCACTCCGCCGAGATGTCTCTGGATCTTATAATGCAATTGTTCTACTATTTGTCGCCGTGCAATTTTAAACGTCATCGATTCGTCGATTGAGTTTCCGTTCCGAACGTGACTAAATCAATTACCCCATATATTTTTTATCAATATAATCGCATTTCGGTTTGGAATAACGTTTGTAATTTTAATGGACTAAAGCGGTGCCACCACTACACGCTGGATTGTTTATTCTGTATTCGTTCCACCGGAATTAAAAAAAATATCTCGGCGTGGTGCATAACAGTATTATGTACTAAATACATAAATTGTGATCAATGTTTTTGTTCGTCGTCTTCGTCGCCTCATCGAATCTCTTGTTATCATCGAGCGCGACGGACGTGCGGTACTTGACAAAAATTAAATATTTAATCGGAGAATAAATAATTTTTTCCCGTTCGTATATTTTTTTACCTTTGTCGTTTTAGGAGGCGAGAATGATGATCGAAAATCGAGAAGATTTAATTTGTTTAATTTGTCTCTCTGTTCCTTTTGTCTCTGTCACTCTCTCTCTCTCTTTTTTCCTATCCATTTATATATCTATCTTGTTTTCTCTACGTAATCACCCTCGTCATTTGTTCAAAACCAATACACTACTGTCATCATCACCACCATCACAAACTGTCCATATATTGAATAAATAATGAAATCACTTGAAAATATTAAATACTTAGATGCATTCGAAACGAATATAAATATAAACGCAATGGATGTGAATTATTAATAATGTTTCATGCTTTCGATACTTGTTTATAACGCAATATTTAATGTCGAGACCATTGATGCCCCTATGTTAATTTAATTATCAAAATGACTATTAAGTTTAATTTTCAACAGAAATGAATACACTTTACAAACACCATAACTTTATCATAATTAGAACTATCGTTTAGTTATGTATTTGTTACGTGTTATGAATAACCACACTAAATGGTGATAAAAAAATTGCATACAACTTAATTTTTTCAATGATGTTGTGCTTTCGTCTACTTCATTATCTTAAAATTTATAAGTATATATATTTTTAACATAATTGAAGTTTTAATAACATTTTTAATTTTTTCTCTTAATCTTTAATTTTTTCATTTAATCTGTATAAACTGTAGTTAAAATACGTCACTCACAAGCTTAAAGATTAAGGTCCAATATGTGTGTAATAATTTCTGTTCAAAAAGGTGGTCTGTAAGTCAAAATTTAAATATTTAATTATTGTAATTACCTATTTTTGATTGCGATCAATTAAAGTAGTTGAATATACTATTTGAAATTGTAACCAAAAATATTACACTCCATAATGAGCTATTAAATTAAAAATCCATCATGAAAGACTGTAACTATTCGTATAATACTCGTATGTCAGTGATAATTTTTGAATTTTTAATTACACATTTAAAATATACTTGTTTTTACTTTTCAAGTAACTATGATGCCCAAAATCATATATTGTATAAATAATCGTTTCTATAGGAAAACTACGGAAGTTGAAATGTTGATTTTCCTTTGACTTCCATACTTTGAATTTCCAAACATATTTGAAATAACTTTTGAATAAAATTATTCTTCTTGTGATAATAGAGTAGATATTATTAACTAGAACAAAAACACCTACCTTAGTGTTAAATCAAGTAACATAAAATAACTCCACTACAGTTTTCTATTCTTCCGGAAAAATTTCCAAAAGTTAACTCATGTGGTTTTGCCAAAAATACGACGATATTATAAGACCTAGAATATGTAAAACTGGATATTTATATTATATGATATCATAATATTATTTGAAATTATCGTATTTAGTGTATTTCTCATTTTAAAATGAAGTATTAAAAATACGTGGCATCTTAATACATTTAAATCTTTAGACATTTTAGGTGATTTTAACTTTAATAAACTTGTTAAACATTTCCAGAGAAAAAAGAAGTATAATCTTTAGAACCTTCTAAAGTCTAAGTAATATCGTGGTGCTTGTCAAGATTACAGAATGAATACTTTGAAATACTTCGACTAAAAGTATGACTTAAACTATAGTTTCCTAATTACTTTTATGAACAAGTCCATCTCAAGTGGAAAGAGATGTTTGAACACTAAACTATGAGCAACTAATAAGCGATAGAGATTTATTAATTGGTCTTGTAAAAAACCAAAAATTGAGACGTAAGTTTGAGTAAAGATTAAGAAAAACGATTTTTATTTTTTTTTGGCTTTGATATTTCCTCTTGATCTCTTTTTGCCGCCTTGATCTAATGTGTCGCAAACAAAGCGCACTATTTTTGTATAAATTTGTTCGTATAGACGATTAAACAAAAGATAAGGCATATGTAATATTTTCATGGTACCTACGACAGTATTATAAATTTAAACAAAGCGCGTCCATACGAATAGGAAATATTGTTCTAGTGGCTAGTCCCCCGATAATATCGTCCCCGTAACCCGTTATCCAATGCATCTACACCTCGTACAGAATCTCTGAAAGATATTACGTTCAGCGTTCGTCCATGGTCGTTACCAGCAAGTGTTTTAGCAACCACTAGACGGTCACCAGAGTATATGATTACAACGACGGTGCCGTATAGCGCACACTGCATATCCACTTAACAGCGGAGCGCGTATTTGAAACGTATGAAATATATATGTATGAATGATCCATTGTACCGTGATTACCTTCCGTGGTGTCCTTGCCGAATTAATTTTATAATTTACAAAAAAAAAAAAAACAATTTTTTAATTTGACTCAAACGTGCGCCTTTTTACTTAGCCACGCTTTCGGCGACCGCCAGTTCCCACCTACTTCAAGTTGCGGCACTGGGATCGTATCTTATGCATACGCACCTGTTTGATGTTCGCGTTCGCGACCCCGGCAGACCCGTCCCCGGAGATGCCGGGCGATGGCAATGGATTCGATGTTATTATTATAATATCGTTATGTTACATCGTGTGCAGTTTCTCGACCCTTACGCCATCGCATTGGACCAGGTCGGTAGGGGCCGTGCATAGGGGTAGTGGCAATCGAGAGGGTTGTGTTTCAGCTACGACGCGGTACAATATAGCCGTCGTGAACCGTTATTATTACTATTACCTCTTTTACCTGCCACCGCACTGCACCACAACTACTGTTGTAACTATTATTATCATCGTGATATTATTGTCACGTGCACCCTCACGTCTATCGTCCCAGAGAAGCCCCGGTGTGCGTGCTATGATGTGTGCGTGTGTGTGTATGTGTGTGTGTGATTCGTGATATTGTTTTTACAGGGATTCTGTGGCCCGCAGAACAGAACAATACGAGGGGCCACAAAGTTTGCGACTGGAGAGATTTGCCAGCTATGGCGCGTCGGTTGGCACCTTCGGGACGTGGACGTAAATTACGTTCCCATTGTACATGCGCGCGCCGCCGACCATAACGGTATAGAAGTAGCGCGGCACCCGTTGTTGTCGGGACCAAAAGTCACGTTCTCTGAACATTCCCGCCGACCAACCCCGCAACGCACCCTTCCATCCTTTCGCGTGCATACAATCGCCGATGATCATCGTCGTTAGTTTCTTAAACCGAAGCCCTGTTATTGTGTCCATATTTATCCATCCCACGTGTTTTTCAGTCGTTGGTACGAAGTGAAACCCGTTGACCGGTTAATCTCTTTTAAATATGAATATTTATAAACCGTGATGCACAACATGTATTTTAGTACCTGTCCATCCACTTATTTCTCTAGATGGATTATTCTTGAAAACTTTTCAAAAAAAACTAATTGAAAATTATCTAAGAACTATTAAAGATTGAAGTTACCAAAGTACTTATATTTTACCAACTCAATCTTAAGATTATTAAATATTAACTCTCATCGCCGACTGATTATTGTCGTCTGGTGGATTTCGACGGTAATGATAAACTATCGATCTACAATGTTTAATTAATTAATCGAAAAATTTGCCTGTTTAATTATTTGAAAATTATTTTTGATGACAAAAAATTAAGTTCATAATTAAAGCCGTTATTAAAAAGTTATCGTTTTTATCGGAAACACTCGATAGTTTCGTAAATATAATCGAAACACAGCTACATTGTCTCGCGAGGATTTACTAGTCTATTCCCGGAATCAATGAGTTATTCGAAGCTCACCTTCTCTACGATGTTTTCAACGCTCGTAAACTTATGGTTTTCATGCGCGTCGTAATATCCGTATTTTATTTGTGTTGAACGCCACCGCAAAGCTCGTACGTGGATGGTTCGCGAATAGATACAGTATAACCGTTATTAATATTCTGACTTCTTGATAGTAATTTCGTGTGAAATATTGAACGTATTTGTTTTTACAGTCACGAATGTTTGCTTTTTTTTTTTATTGAAGTTTAACGTGAAAACTCGTTTTCAATATTATTTTTTTTTCGCAAAACCTCCGAAAGTTTTTAGAACGAAAACTTTTTGGAGCTTATTATACAGTTCTTTTATTTTTCTGAACTCCGCATTAATTAGGTTGTGTTCTTAATTTAATCAACGGACAATATTAATTACTTTTTAAATACATTTTGAACAAATCTCTATGAAATTAAATTATGTCACAAAAATTCTTAAATATACATTTCGCTTTTAACGTACAATGCAAAGTGTAAAAAATATAACGATGTTTGTCCTAACTTGGAGATTTTAAATTGGATAAGTTTTTATTATATTTCACTAATTTTAATTGAAATATACTTCGACGTGATTTTTTTTTTTTTTTGCATCGAGAAACTTTATTCTGTGCAATTAGAAGGCGTCGATTTGTTATCAAAAACAAAACTCATCGATATTAATTTCACTCTCTTGAAATGTGTCGAAATGTGTTGCGAACCAAGATGGATGTGATGCGTATGTAATAAATTATGATAAATAATACATTATCTTCCTATTAAATAGTGTCGTTTGATATATCTGACATTTAATAAAATAACGACTGTTGCACAATGCTAAGAAATTTCGCGTGAAAATAATAAAATGTTGCAAAAAAGTATCGTAATATATTATCGTAAACGTTTCGTGTAACATGAAAAACATAATCTACCAATATTTCACTTTTCACCATTTGATTATTATTGGCCATGGAAAACAAAGACAAACAAAATTATTAGAACTAGGTTTTAATCGTAGAACACGTATTTAAGAAATTCTATTGATGACATCATTCTTTTTAAATTAATTTTTTCAGTTTAGCATTGTGTTGCGCACGCAGTGTAATACATTTTAGATCGTTCAGTTAAACTTTTCAGAGATTATATTATTATTGTTTTATGTATTATTTATCTGTGTGTTTAAGTGTAGGTGTCCGTCATGACGAGCTTTTCAAACCTGAAAAAGTTTAATCTCCGGATTTACAATGTTATGTGTCAAAACTGGTCTCGTGTCATTAATTTCTTTTAATTTTCATAATTTACGGCTACACAGAAAACTGCTGGGTAGTGAAAAAAAGATACACTTTGACGTTTATAATGCAAATTTCTTGCTGCATCTCAATAGTAGTTGTACACCATTTATTTTTTCTTTTCGTTCTATGCGAATATCAGGTATACACGTGTAGTTACGACGTTACGACGAAAACTAAAAATGGATTTTTTCGAAAGTTCAACTTCAAATACTGCGACTAAAAAAAAAATAATGATAACAATTACTAACACTAACATTTTACACGAAAGTTTTTTAATCGAATATAAATCGAGAACGTGACAGTTCTACATCTAGATAGTCGTTTATGTGGTTAGTCGTTTAAAACGAGGAACATAGGTTTGGTTTTTAGATTATTTTTAAATTGAATTTAAATTAATTGATTGAAATTCTCTGAGTAATAGGAGCATTTATAATTATAATGCAATTGCATTCAAATAATAAAATTAATTTCAAAACCTCCTTTTTTATATTGCTTTTATCCAAAAGATGTATATTCAACCTATAGCATGACAATAGGTTGAATGTACATCAATACAATCTAATATTATTTAGATGCAAAAATCAGCGTTGAAGATGAAGTTGACCATATGTAAGATGACGGGGGTAGAACTTAAAATTATGAGGAGAATTACATCAGAGGAAGTGTCATCATGTAAAGAGAGTTTATGAAATAGTGCAGAGATGTGCAAGAGAAAGGCAGTCATTTCGAATCCATTTCATAATATTTTTGTGTAAAATCAATATAACAAATTGACTAATTATTTTTTCGTAATATTCTACTATATTACGATGAACAAAACCGAATTATAAATTGTTAAATTACTTAGATGAAAAATTTTAACAAGCGCTCCATTACTATTAGAATTATCAAAAAACAATATACACAAGCGTTTGTTATATACTTTATCGTAAGGTACATTGGACGTGATGAAACGTTGTAGATTAATGTTAGAATATAAGTCATTATATAGCATTATAAGCATTATAAGTCTATAATCTGTAAACGTTCGACATTTACATGTATAATATGTATTATACGCATACACCTACGGTAAATAAACGGGCGGAAAAACAAAAAACATGGTCGTTTTTGCCTAGTGCTTCACGTTGAATTAAACGTGACTTATCTTGTTGCATGTGTTTATTTTTTTGGGTTCAAGTCTTGACATTTTAGTTTTTGCATAAAACGTAAACTGACCGTCAAGTTTTAGAGTTACTGAACACCCTAATTACGGCACATTGTTTTGAACAATGTAAAATTAGTTTTCGTTTCATATGATAACGGTGAAACGTAAATCCCACCAATATTTAATATATATATTTATATATTGTCCACCATACGTTTATTTCATGGTAAAAAATAAAAATAAACAAAATACAACCCAGAGATGTATGCTAATACATTGAGTATGATTTATCAAGTGCATTGGAAATATAGAGAGACTATAAACTAACGAAGTATTTATAGACAATATAAAATTCAAAGCAATTCTGGTTTGTATGTTATTTTCATAACATTTCCTTTGTCTTAAATTACTCAGTTGATTTTCTAAAAACTCTAGTTATTAGATTTCATAGAAAGCAATTAATCTGAATAACACTAAAATTTTTCTCTGTGACAGAAAATATGTTGGTATAGTACCTATTTTTTATGAATATATTACATTTTGACTCTATACTCAGAACAATTATGATAATAGCTTTATGAATGAGATAATGTTTAAGTAAATATAATTATTATTTTCGCACTAAATTGTATTGAAAATACTTATTTTAACACTTACGTATTAAAGTTTAAGTTTTAAGTTAGTATTGTTGAGATCAGATAATTTCAACGTGTATAAACAGATATAAAAATAATATTTACCTATGACCGGAAATTATTTATAACTTGATTATATTAGTATATCAAATATTTAAATTGTCATATGAAATATCTAGCTAAATGGTAATCACAATAAATTAGTCACACTTAAATGATAAATTCAAATGTATTTTTAAGTTTGTTTTACAATTTAGTAAAAAAAATACAATAAAATATATACAACCTTCATCGGAGAATACGTCCGATTCCTGTACTCCTATATAATGTTTTAGTCTTGAAGGAATATACATAAATATCATGGTAAAATAGATGTTATGTTTATTTATGATTTTCGTCATGCTCAAAGTATGATTGTTTTAAATTCTTTGAGGTAAAAGATAAAATAAAAATTAATCTAGGCTCTGTGAATGAACTATAATGATAGGCTATGCTATAAATTTATTATCACAAATTGTATGTTATATTTTTTTAACGATCAAAAATCAGAACATTGCTCATTGCTCTATATTTATTAACTATACATTTTAAATGGTGTAGCGTAACCATAATATAACGATTGGGAGTTACTTACGGTTTTTAGTAAATTATGTTACTTTATCGTTAACGGGTAATCATGTGTTTGTATGCTTGCAATGTGCATGTTGGCGTGTGTGTAGTTGTGCGTAAATTCTATGAACATGTACGGACAGAAAAAAAATATATAAATCGAAAGTCAAACAAGGTAAGTAACAGTAAAAAACAAATAAAAAAATAAAAAACAAAAAAAACTTTGCCCTGAGTTTTCATCAAGTGTGCACTGATCCTGTTGACTTTGGCAAATTCGTTATTCGTATCACCTCTGACGCCACCCTTCACTATATACGTGACAAAAACCGCACACGCAGACACGTATACACGTATGCCGTACGTACACTCTTATTGGCGAGAAGAAGAGGGTCGGTTGACTTATCGATCGAATTAATTCTCTTAATACTAGTACAAATGAACGAGGATAACCACGGCCGCCACTGGATAAGTAATATTGTTCGAGATTATGTACACATATTATATATTATGAAGTATGCACTTACTTTCCGTCATTCGTAGCTGTTTAGCCTAAGACTTACAGTTTTCAATCCTTTGCTTAGATGTTTTTGGTTTATTTCCTGAGTCGCAGTCGTAAAACAATAAAGATAAGTAAACGTATAGTATTTTAGTTCTACTCATAACGGGTGTTCGATATTTCACTTGTTTTAGTCGAATTTTAAACTGGTGAAAAAAAAAGTCAAAATGCACTCGATTCAAAAAATATGTTCGAAAAAATAATCTCATTCATTGGTTATTTTTTAAAACCCTTAGGCAAATAGAAAAAATATAATGTAATTTAATAACAATAATACTTTAATTAACATCCTTTTTTGTTATAACCTCAATTTTGTCGAAAATATATAAAAAATTGTCCTTATATATACTGATTTCAACGATTAAACATAAAGAATACATTATCATTAGATTTATTGTAAAGATAAAATTGTCACATTTTTAGATCTATGTGCAGTTCGACCATTACAATTTCGCCAAAAAGTACAATTTAGTTGCTGTAACATCCCATCTTGAAGAACATTTATCGTCCAGTTTCTTTTTGCTTAATGTACGAATGTAGTTTCTCTGGCACGTCGCAGATGCAAAAGTGTACATTTCCTGTCATCGTTAAGGACATTGTATAGATATAATAGTTACAGATAGATCACGACAGGATGTGTAGTGCATATGTTTTCATGATATGATGTACTACTCTTAGGAGAGCAATTGTAATTTAAATTATGTTTACATTTTTTTTCGTGCCCCAAGGTAATAACCGAATTGAATGAGTGAATTTTAAAAACTTGTGATATTCGTGCACAAAGTAAAAGAAGAGAAAAAAGAACACGCGTCGCGACCGATGAAAAGCTTAAATAAAATCGCTGAATAAAATCTAATAATATTCGTAGTATTAAATAATTTCGGTGAATTATCTCGTTATGAACATTGTTGCATTTTTAATGGAATAACGTTTTTGATCACATGCAATTCGTTTCCACCGTTAGACGACGATTCAAAGTTGTTGTAATATGTGCGTATAATTCACATGACATAATGACGTTTATTAGCGCATCGAAACGAGTAAAAACTTTATTTTGATTTAATTCAATGTTGTCCGCATATACTTTTGTACAAATTGTAATACCTCTCATAAATTCTACATAAAAAAGTTTCAAGTGTCTATCAATTTTAATGAACCTCTCGTCAGTCCGCCAAAAAGTATTTTATATTTTAACGCTACAGAGTGGCATTCAGTTTCTTTATATCGACGATGCATAAACCTTACGCAATGATAATCCGGGAAACAGTTTTGTCATCGATTAGTTCAAAACAAACATAATATAACCTTTACTGTATAGATACAGATTGGTTTTTTGGGGTTTAATAGTTTTAAATAATTTATTTATCCATTATTCGTAGTTGAAAATATTGTTTGATTTGAATTTAATAAATTTAGAGTTATAATTTGGTGGTGTGATAATCATATAATTTGGATGGTCAGGTAATTTAGTTAGTAAACTATTAAAAACTATTAATTTAAATTTAAAAATGTTCAGATAATTATTAGATATACAGTAGAGAAATAATATAAATAATAATACTAAAAATAATCTAAATTATGTCACGGTTTATATCGGTTAAGTTTTTTGAATAGTTTGGTACCCGATTTGAAATAAATTATTTAATAACGCATTTTAGCGTGTAAATTGTATTGTACGAATTATTGTTTCTTTTAATTTTTGATCCAAATGTAAAAAAATTCGTCTAATAATAACTTTTAAATACTGAAAATCTAATATTTTTCAACATTAGATCAATATTTTGTGAAAAGCTCAGGTTACACGGTAAATTGGTTTTGCTCAAATCCTATCCACCGAAATTCCGTGGGAATTGGTCGACAGTCATAAATCAGAAAGTTCCGTTTCAAGACAAATACTTTCCCAACTAAAATGGTCTTGGCCACTATAATGCATTATATATTATAACTTTGCAATCAAATGATTTTCGCGAATAATGCGTACGCGCGCGCCGGGCAAACGGACAAACTTGTTAATAAACTTTAAAATTGGTCGGCGGTGGGGTCGCTTAAGGGAATTATGTAGACACTGCCTATATGAAATGCGAAAACCGAAAATGGAAAACATATTTGCGTACAAAACGCGTACAGGCATTGTCATTGCACTCACCCTTCCGATTGACATCCGCCTCTCCATTGACGATGTGTGCATTTGTTACGCATGCTGTAGTACTTGAAAATTTAGGTTTTTTTTTTTTTTTTTTATATTTGTATTTTAACCGTTTTCCTTCCGTGAAAAGGATTTCCGCGTGTGCATAAAAAGAGACTAGCAATTTGTAATTTTAGGCGCGCGCACGCGGATAATTACGTTTTGAACAAAATGGTTTGCAAACGAGTCGGGAATTTGTGTCGTAAAAAAATTATCGTATTACCTTATGCTGGTGGTGGCATAGAGGTCGGCGCAGTATAATTAAAAAAAAAAAAAAAAACATGGTTCGGCAAGATAATGAACGAGCTTTGATTGGAGATGGGAAGCCATTTTAATGAACCGGTAAAATGGTATTGTTCCGATCGGCGCGCGGCAGCGTTACGATTTATTACATTATAGATTTTTTGCATGTGAACGAATTTCTTCCACCTTTTTATTTTCACTTGCTCTAGGTACTCTCAAAATCAGTTTATCATCTTGATTTCACATTGAACTGGCCTTTTTTTTTTTTTATTCTTATTATTAATTAATTTTATTATTATTCAATTTCGAATCTATATATATATAATCCTTTTATGTTTTACCGTCTTTATTCCGTTCGACTTATCTTGTCCTTATCATTTGTACACATTTTTTACACCTTTCATCGCACATTCTATATGGCCGCCGCCACGCCGTCACCATCGCCGAGTCTGCAGCGGCATTGAATCTAATAGCTACACCGTCGGATCCCACACCAGAATATAATCCTCTCCTCAGTCCTCGATAATTCTATACGCACTTTCTGCAGGATTCGGTGTTTAAAAAACGCATTTTTGGCTCGCGTAGGTTATTTTATTAAAATGTTTTTCTTAGTCGATAATGAACTTTCCGAAGGCTTATCTGGACTGGATTACTTACTTTGGGGACGTGGCACGGGTGTTTTATTTTTTTTATTTTCCGCCGTTTTATCTACCCCTGTTGGGGAAACGACCGTTACTCACCTGCAGCCAATAAATCAAAGCTCTGATTTCGTTCAAACTTATTTACTCAGCGCGTCCCCTCGAAATATGTAATCTTCACGCACGGTATTCGTTATTGCATGGGTCTTAAGTTCGAACGGATATAAAAGCTACAAAGCCAAACGCTTTTAAATATATTGGATTTCTACTCCGTCGTCAAGTGATAAAGACATGCGTGTTTACCTATTAGATACCAAATGTCCCGTGAAAAATATCGGAAATTTGATAAACGCTTTTGATACAGTCGACGTGGCACAAACGACACTGTTTGTCAATATTAAGCTACGCTGAACGTTGGGATTTCGAAACGATGACCACCTGAGTTGATTTCAAACTACCCATCCAGTTAAGTCACAGTTATGACCTATTTGTAGAAGTTTATCGATGAGCTCCGGTACGATACCTCATTGTGATACCTCGGAACCGTATATATAAACGCGTGGACCGACGTTAAGTTCGCGTTAACACGGTTGTGATTATTTGTTCATATTGAATCACTATGTTAATTTTGAGCTTATGGAATAAATATGCCTTGAATAAAGTTTTATTCGCGTTATTACAGCTATATTATAGTTAAAAAAGAAAAACCGTACTCTACAAAGTTTGTTTGAGTATCTGTAGTAAAAAATTTAAATTGTGTTTTAAATACGATTATTATAGCTATTGCCGTTCTTTCATTTTAATGGTCATTGAACTTGAAAACAAAACTCCTTATCCTTCATAATTCCTTACAATTTATAATTGATTCTTAATCAACACATTACTCACTAACACAATGTGTATATATTGGGTGTGCTGAGAATTTGCATCCTTCAATGGCTTATTTCATTTATGGTCAAGGAAGAAAATAATAAATAATTATATTTTATACATTTTTTCTTATAAAAGTAAATTAATTTAAAAATTTAATACATTTTCTTACTGGTATTAATTAAAAATATGCAAATAATTCTTATTATACATACAATATAATTTAATTATCCTTCAAGGGTCAATGATTTCATGTAGGCAGTCGATCATGCTGTTTTCAACATACCACATTCGTATTGTAGTAAAAACTATATAAGTTATATATATATATATATATATATATATATATATATATATATCACTATATAATTTCACAATGCGATTAAAAAGTAAAAATTAATTTTCAAATAATTTTATAAATTATCAGAACTTATTTAAGTGTTTTTCTATTCGAGATAAGTTTATAATAGTTAATTTCAAACTTTGTATAATAAATGTTATTTTTAATTGAAATATCACGTAGGTAATGGAAATAACCTTATAAATATTCTAAAGTAAAACTATAAAAACTATAAAATGTATAACCATGAAGATATCAAATTTCACTTCATTTCTTAATCAAATCTTAATTTAATTTATCAATATTTTTTAAATATTTTTGTTTAATCCGATTTAGCAATATTTTAATATATGTACTATATATTTTACTTGTAGTGTACATCATGTTATCAACTCTTCATAAGAAAATGGTTAACAATTATGATTAATTATTTTATTTAAGCTTATTAAGTACTAATTTGTAATTAGCTATGAACTTTTTATTTTTTTATGTGATAAATTAGTATAAATTGATAAACATGCTTCTTCCTGTTATAAGCCACCAACCTTTTACAATTCAGAATTAATTTTATAGTTAGAAAATAAATGTTGAGAATCGGTATTAAATTCAAACAGACATTTGTCTTCAAATATTAATTTTTACAAGTGCAGCAGTCATACTATTAAAAATTAATTCGCTGAGTGGGAGCAATTTAAAAATAAAAAGTAATAAGAGCACCAAACTAGCAGTTAAAAAAACGATCTCAAAGTTGTTTTTATTGTAATTTATTTGTTTTTAATTAAAAATAAGAAAGCCTTCATATGGTCTGTATCGTCTGTATCTACGTATTTATAAAATCATTATATCACATTATCCAATGTTTGGTTTTAAATGTATGTGAATTAGTAATGTAATGTATATTCGATCATTCGAATATCAGTATTCGATGCTACGAGTACAATACTTAATTTGTTTTATCCGTTTCTCCGTGACAAGCTTTTTATACTATTTATTATTAATAAATAATCCATATCTACACAACTAAAGAAAATGTATGTCAATGATTAATAGGAAAATAGTTCTTATTTTGCAGGTACCTGTTCGTAGTTAGCTTTATTTTAATCGTTGTAGACGTATATTTTGACATACAATCATATGTGCCGTGCCGGGACCTAACGATTTGCTTGTTGTAAGTAGTATATCGTTGTAATCGATGTTCTCTAGAGTGATTTATAGTTTATATTGTATTAATAATAATTTTATGTATTTGTAATAATTTAATTATGATATTCAAGTATTTTGCACAATTTTTATTTTTTTATTTTAATTGCCCTGTCAAATAGTAAATACCGCTGTCTTCGAATTCACTTCTCGCAGACCTTTATGCACCATAAGCCATATAATATTATTATTAAACGTTTTGTGTTGCGCAAAAACTTAAACGAATCATTTTCGTTACGTATTGTATTTTAGCATCGAATACTGATATTCGAATGTTCGAATAATTCCCATCACTAATGTGAATCTTATTAATAAATACAGTAGAGAAAAATAAATTATTTTTGCTTTTTATCTGTTTACATTCAAATTAATATATATATACGAGTAATAAGTATATCTTGTAAAATCAGATGTTATAAAAATATCGGGCTTACTGATGTAAAATAATTACTACATCACAAACAATATTACTTATACACAGGAAACCCGTAGCACGCAATCATTTTAACATTTTGCTTACATGCTAATTCAATAGATTTCTCGCATACAATACATATTATTTGATTTTCTTATGAACTTTCCATACTGAAACCCATCAAAATACAATCCACATTAAATGGATTAAAAACAAATATGAACTGACATACATGTGTAAACCAATATTGATATTTTCATCTCATTCATTTCATTTATAAGTGTTTTTGAATTGCATGAATTTTAATTTATTTTTTTCGATATTTTATTTCAATAAGAAATGAAAAACCAAAAAAAAATGTTTGAAAAAATTACATCGAAGTGGTACATGTATAATACATTCTCACACACAATTTACAAGTATTAAAGTTAATACTACTATTTGATATAAGCTAAACCGTGAATACAATACACTTTTTATTCGTAATATGAACGTTTAAAAAAATTACTATTTATGTTATGTTATTTTTTTTAATCAATACATTATTGATTAAGCACAGGTTGAGAAAAATGTTTAAAAATCAAAACTAAAGAAATACCATTCAAATATCATAGATAGTAATGACAAACTATTACCACAATTTTATGTTGTCTGTTCATAATTATAAATTTAAAAACTATAACACTGCAAAAATCTATTTTAACAATAACTACGTCTTATAGACATCTCTTTATAATGAAATTAATAATTGAAATATTTTTCAAAAGTTCGTCAGAACGTTTCAAAATTCAAAATAATCTCACGTGAAATACTTTAACTAAATAATTCTAATTGCAACATTTTCACGGAAATTAGTCGTTAATACACTTATGTTACTATACATTATATTATTAATAGCTATTTATAACGTATGATAACAAACGAAAAAGAAAAGTTTTATTTCTATCTTCCAAAAGGTGTAATAAACCCTTTTAAGATTGATATAGCGTGATTTTCTTTTATTTTCTTTTATTCATCCAGTTGTTAAAACTTTTTGAACTTATTTGAACAGTTGAATAAATTATCTGCATAAATAATGTAAACTAAATGGATGTTTTCGTCGAAAAAGTAACACGCTTTCAACTTAATTCTGTGAATATTATCATAATACTTATACTTTTTTTTTTTTTGTCAGAAACTTGTCAGGCCTCCAAAACTTTTATTTTATTGTGATTGGATATAAAAAATAAGCCCCTTACGAGTTCTATACTTCTGAGTTCCTTAGAAATGCACTTCCCGATCGCGTGTCCAGAATTTCTAAATTAATAGCATTGTTTTTATATATTATGATTACTAGGTACGTTATTATATTAAAATTAATTTGTATACCGTCTCGTGAAAACACAAATTTAATCTTTTTAATACATTAATTTATCCTCTATCGGTGTTATTTTCTTTTTTTATTAATGGTATCGCGTTTTTTGTTTCGGTCTCCGGGGAAAATGCATATTGTTCCTCCACAGGGTACGCTTAAACATAGAGTTTAATTCAAAGAGACGTTGGCATTGTCATCGCTTGCATATAATCCTTTGGGAGTCATTCGTTTCAGACGATTTCTTTTTTTTACGAGGTGTTTTGTTGGTTTCGTTTACCATCTTTGTTGGACTCATGCATCGGACTCCAAAATCTTTAAATCAACTTTCAGTATTTAGGAACGGCCTGTTTTACATACTCAACGTTCTATGATAACAGTTGTTATAATATTGCATAACTATTTATGTAATAGTCCGTTATTATATTGAATTCGACCGCATATTTATAGGTGCATTATTATCTTTATTTTCGTTGTACAAGCAAACGATAGAAAAATAAAAAATAAATTTTGAATATTGTTACATTGTTTGACGAAGCTACTCGTACTTAAACAATATGACTTCATTTAATTTTGTAAAATAACTGAAAACTTACATAAAGAATACAAATTATATATATATATATATATATATATATATATATATATGTATTTCTAGGTTTCTTTTCACAAAACCTCTTAAGGCCTTTAATTGAAATTGATACAATGGTTGTTCCTATTAGTCTCGATTGGATACGGCACACAAAAAACCCCCCTATGTGCACATTGGGAAATGTTCTTACATCATGGTAAGAAATGAAAATTGTTAAATACAAAATTCGATCCGTCATGACGACATATCAAAACCTTAAAATGTGGATGAACGTAAAATGAATAGAAAAAGAAACGAAACGCCATTGAGGTAGAAATGCAGTATAGTTCTTGACCGTATTGTGTACACGGTAGCCTCACAATAGGCATAATCGTTTTTTAGCCGTTCGTTCCCCGGGTCGTATTTTCTATTTACTTTTCTTTTCTCTACACGCGGCGCGTGTTTACGAGAAAACCCGTATACATACGGGCTACAATAATTCTAACAAAACGTTACCGTCAAACATTTATTTGTGATATTCATACTTACCCCCTTACCATTTTATGGCTATTGTTATTTGTTTTGTTTTTATTTTGTATCCTGATATTAATCGTTTCTATTTTTTAACCATGTGTTTTGTGTTTCAGATTTTGCCCATTGTATTGCAATTGATCACTGTGTTGTTCGCAGAGTCGACGATAAACGTTAAGGTGAGTGTGCATTGTGTTTTTTTGATTCGAAATTTAATTTTCACAGTATACAGTATGAAAATAGTTTAAAAAATATGTTCAACAAACCAAAAGCCAAGTCGATCTGTTATAATATTATTGTGTATAAAAACTCAATATTTCGTTTACATTTAAATTTCACTTCAAACTAAACATTTATTTATGTTCTTATATACGATGGTGATACGCTATTCATATATAAGCTTCTATAAAAAAAAAAAATCCAATTCCGATATTTGTACATATTGCTATGTATTTCTAAAATCACCACATAACATTAAAATTTTTCTGTTGCAAACTCCAACGATTTATTTATCGTCTTTTTCTTTGATCGGGGGGTTTTTTTTTGCAAACTATTGACTGGAAAGTTATTAGAAAATGATTCGTTGACGACGATCGTGAACTTTCCACAATAACTGACTATTTTGTTAATAATTTTCTTTTTTAACCCGAATTAAGTTTTGTTATGCAAAGGAAATAGGGATATGAAATTCATAATATTAATTAATATAAATTATTTTGAAAAACACTATGATTCCTGTGTATGCGGAATTCTGATGCGTCCGGTGGTAGTTAAAAGTTTCGATCAACCGAAACCTTTTTGGAAATTAAACGCCTATAAATGTTTTATACGGCACCATTAACATAAACGTGAACTTATAAAACGTAACCGTATACCGTAATGGTTAGTTCAAATAAAATCGGTCCGTATGACGTAACCGTTTCGGTTGATAAAACTAACATTAAATTAGTTTGAAGGTTCTCATTCAATATGCCAATAATGATATTCGTATAGTAAATAGGAGAATAAGAACTAGACTTCATTTTCTGCTTTAAAGTTTTTGAAAAGAACTTTTTTGATTTTTTTGTGTTATTAATTATACTAATATATATTTGGTGATGATAACTTCAGTTTTTCTTCTAAAATATAACAGTAAACTAGTAAAAACGGATTATCACGTATGAACTGTGCATTTATAGCGTCGTCATCAATTAGCTTTAAAAATAAGCTTCAAAGCATAGTCTAAAAGTGACATTTTAATATTGTTATTAACAAATAAGCAAAATTAATATACGTTGAAAACAGTTCGGAAAATATCCATATAGTAAAATTCTGTGTAATATATGGTTTTATCGTTTAACAATATATTATTATTATACTAATGTTATACAAAAAAGTAAATGATTCAATATTATAAGAAATGTTCTTTTTTCTCTCTTGACTTTGTAATGTCTAAGCCGAATAAAGATTTTAAACTAGAAACCCGGAAGAAATTTTATAAAATATAAATGAGTATAATGATGTAATCGATAATATTTAAATAACATTACAGAATTAAGTGGTAGCCTCAAAAAATGTTCACCATAAATATTTTATTTTTTTTTTTCAAGATAATTTGGAAATTTATAGCTTTTATCTTTCTTGATTGTCATGCAAATAAATAATAAATCTATGATGATTAATTAAATATCGATTTCGTTATCACAATCACCGTTAGAAAACAATTTCTTTGTGTATTTTTAAATAACTTGTAAGAAATCGAATAAAGCTAACCAATAATCAAACTAATTGGAGAAAAATTAGAATAACTCACCAAACTTTTAATACACTTTGCATACAAAACCATTTGAAGTTTTCAGCCTATTTCAGATTGAATTTTCAGCTGAACTTGAACAATTTTAGTCTGGGAAAAAATTGATAATAAAAATATGTATAAAATGTTGTGTGATTTTTGCGTTTTCAATCGAACAATCCAAACGGTTAATTACAATATATACGACTTCAAATAAGTTTATTTTAATTGATTTCGCGGTAATTATTATACCAAATGAATCGTTCTGTGATTTAGTTAATGTAACGGATCGAGTACATATAATAATACTCAAAGGCTTTCTGTTTGATGACTGCTCGTGTGTAAAAATCACTGTATTAGACAAAAATATCATATTATGTCACATTTAAACGACCCGTTTTAGTGCCTATAATCGATGTTTGCTCGTCGGTGGTGGTCGTAAAAACTGTAGCACATATGGCGGCGGGCTCACTGCTTGCGTTATAATAATAATAATAATATGCGTTCATCAAAGTGATTTTTTAAACAACCTTTGTTTACTTTGTATTTTTATGTAAAATAAGAACGAACAAAATAAAACAGCGACAGTGGGTGGTGATAGAGAGGGGAGTTAAAATTTAAATAAACCATAAAAGTCATACGGGACGAAAAATACCATTACGCGACGAATGTGATCCCTTCGATGCTAATACGGGTTACCCTATCTTCCTTTCTCTTCCTACCTTATTCTTTCACCCCGTACCTCAACCTCCGAAATCACCCCTGTATGCCCCCCTTCGCACTTTTTGAACTACACTCCCGCCTCTCTCGGCCGAACAACTACGGTCTGCGTGTGCACCGCAATTGAATTACGATGACGAATATTTGATGTGACCCCCGACGTCAAAATGGAAATTTCACTCGAGTTTAAAAGCCTTTAGCGGGAGGGAGGAATAGCGAGGTAGTTGTAGCCCTCGGATATCGTCGGAAATTCGAAATTCATTTAACGAGAGATGGAGACAAAAGTTTCGGCAAAAGTTCATATCATCTACTTCCATCACATTATCTTTCGAATCATATTGCCATTTTCTGTTCATCGTCTTCAAATCGGCGGCGGTCATTAACGATTCTCGTAATCGATTAACTAACCGTACGGCGATATTGCGTGCATGCATGTATAATAATATGGTGATGATGGTGGATTTAATATGCAGAAACCGCAAAGATAGGAGCTAATAATGTGCTGTTTAACATATTTCTTCCTAGTTATAAATCAATAAATAAATGCAAATAGATTTTCTCAACACCATTGTTATTGTTTTACATGAAACATGGATATCGAGACGATTTGGAGATACCAAATACCAAGGGTTCTATTATTTTTCGTGGTTATTAACTATTAGAAATATGAATATAGTGATTTAGATATTTGTAAGAAATTATACTGGGATTGAACCACTTTGGTGCGATCAATATAAAGTGAGAAACAAAGTTGCGCGAGAAAAAAAAATAAAAATGTTTATATTATGTATGAGTAGAGTATCGAAACGAAATGGCAATTAGTTTTTGAAATGTTAGAAATAAAAATAATATAAGTTGATATGTGTGTACGTGGGCAGAACTTCTCTAATATTTTTTTCTTTACACATACCACAGCTAATTTTTTTACTGGGTCGAAAGTAAAGATACCTCTATAGCCCAAATTATTCTTCTCGCTTTATAAAATATTATGAGTTATAAATTATTTTTTTAAATATACATTGTATAATATTTATCCACGGAAAACTTTGAATTCTAGAAAAAATATTACATTTCAAGATCGGTAGAAATTACCTTTATTAGTAAAAATAAAATTACTTAAAAAAAAAAAAAAAAAACTATTGGTACAAATAAAGAATAGCTTTCATGTCCTAATTATTATGGAGAATTATTTTGTGTTATCATTGAACATATTTTATATTAATTTTCTAAATTAAATCGATTATTGCTATAATTGTTATTTTAAAATGATTTAAGAACTGTGTTTATTGATGACGTTGGAGATTCTTCTGAGATGAGTTTTTCTAATTATACAGAGTTCTCTTACTTATACTTTTATAATTCGAGCACTTTCTGTTAATGTTATAACCTACTCAATGAAGATAGTTAAGATTAATATTTAAACTGTACAATTGATTATATACCAGTGCCACGAGAAGGAAAAAGTTCACCCCCGGACCAGACGGTACGTTCAGATATTCCTGTTGCACGATATTTTTAATGAAAGTCGAACTTTACTCTCTCGAAATCTCTATTTATCTCATTGGCTCTCTTTTTCCTCCTTTGCATTATATATAAATATATATATTTATTATATTTCCTCGAGTTTAATATTTTTCACCCCTTGCCAAGAGCTCGTGGAGTTGCGGGAAACGTAGGACCCCATCCCGAGTGATGGATGACCCCATGTCTCTCTCCTTCCGGTCAATCCCATAAACCGCGCTTGGACATATTTCACGGTTTTTCGCTGCTCCACTATAACATCTCCCGCCGCATTCATTTTGCATTCAAATACCACCACCACTACTGCCGCCGATTCTGTGCATCTATTCCACCCCCACGCAAATCTCTATGGAATTTTTTAATTTGTCCAATCTCATCCAAGCACCACGATCATCCCATATCCGATTTCGATATCCATCATTATGTTTAGGATGATTATAGTTCAAGCGGACGTTTAGTAATTACTATCGTAATTTTATTTTATTTTATTTTTTTTAAATTATTCTCACTTTCCGAGAATCCCGAGGTAAATGTATTGTAACAGTTGAAAGGATTTTACTTTTAAAAAAATTACTTAAAGAAATTTGAACGTGAATATATTATTTATTTAACGATGTTAAAAAGATTTTCTCGGAAAGACAACAAAAAAAAATATCACAACGAAATCAATATAAATATTACAACGTTTAGTTAATATTGTTTTTAATGGATTACTGAAATAAAAAAAATTATTCATAAAAAAAAATTTCTTATCCACGAGTATTTTTTAGTATATTAATACTGTCAAATCACGTACGTAAACGAGAATTCAAAAACATTTACAGTCGTATATCATCTTCATTTCAGAATGTTATACAGTTATCAAAAATTGTTTTGTGTTTTGATCATTAAAATACATAACGATCCATTTATTTTTTGTTGTTGTTCGTAACCAATGTAAACAAGATAATATGTAACTCGCGTAATGGTTTACGACAACAGATCATAAACATTGAAAGTAATTTATAATCACGGTGTATTTATTATCGTTCTGATGAGTCGCGGGCAACGTTTAAACGCATTAGTAGATAATGGAGCAGCAGTATAATTTAGCTTTCTACCACTGTGGCGAACACCCGGAAGTAAGATTTTTCCAATATTTACCGAAAATCAACTGAAATGTCCTTTAGTATACATTTCACTGTCTCGTCTTAGCGCAATCACGTCGCCTTGGAGCTTCGGTTGTTATTGTAAAATATTGGGTGTAGACTGTTTGCATGCAGCCGAACACCCACCCGTTTTATAGATGATTTTCGTACGTTTGTATAATAATTTACCCAACATTGGCAGATGTTGTTTGAATGTTGGGTTATTTGCATGACTGGACAATTAAGGATGATAAATGACTAATTTAACAAGATAAATCAATCTAAATAAATATGAATGATATTTTAGATTCTAGTCTAATAGTGATTTTTCCTTTTTTCTTGCGAACAGTTCTGGAGGGCTGTTAACTTTAGAGTAGGCTTGGTTAAAAATTTGAATTAGTGATTGCTGATATGTGAGTCAAAAAGTAATCACTTAGTATATAAAATTAAAATAATAAAATAAAATAATTTAAATGTTATGACTGTTAAGCTGACAGATTAAACGAATCTTGCAAATTTAAATCAAGCTTTCTTCAAATTTTTTAAGCGTGTAGTTTCCCATTAATATATTCAGTAATACAGCTTTCCAAGTGTTGGTTATATGTTTCTTATTTTTCGGTAAGTTTTCTTGTAATGTTAGTGTGAAATTTAATACAATTTATGTTTGAACACTGTTCAAAGGCTCCATAAAATAAAATATATTAGGATGGGTGTTGGTAAATTTTTTTTTTATCTTTAAACGGAATGATTCGCAAAAATGTATAGTCAATGTAGACACATATGATTTCATATTAAAAAATAATACTTAGAAATTAAAATTGTAACTATATGACCTGAACATAAACGAGAATCAATTCAGACAAATGGTAACCAATTCGGTTACTTACCATATTTCATCTGAAAACCACGTAAAAAGTTAATGCTATTTCTCAAGAAAAACCGTCATGATTGATTTATTTACATATTCTTAATTCCGTCCCCTGTTAATAAGCGTTTAGTATTTACGTATATGTTAGTATTAAGTTTTATGCGACTCATGTTGTTTTTGAACAATTGGTCAAATCATTTTTATTTAATTAGACGATGTAGTAAACGAAATTATTCTGCTTTCATGGTGAATTAGAGTCGAAAAATTGTTTTCCTAGATAATATCTTTCGAACGATGATATACTGTTAATTGTCCCTACAAGTTTTTAAGAACGTCCTCATAAGGTTAATTCTTTATAAATTCAACTTATCTTATCCATTATTTGTCCCATTAGTTTTGACCACTTTTTCCTTTTTCCAGTCTTAAACTGTGACGGAAAGTTTCGACGTTACAACGACTTGTCGGTTTTTATTTTTATTTTTTGAACCGTGACGTTTTATTTCGATTTTAAAAACTCATAAAATAATCATTTGTTCAAACATATTTTGTAATGAATTTTTTTGTAATTCTTGATAATTTTTTTCATCCTTCAGCAGTCATACGTCACAAGTATCATGCATTTTAATTACAATCTGTTCATAAATATAAACAATTCACCCACCGTACCGTCCTTTATACGGGTTCGAAAATCCTTTGTTTTACAACAATATTATTAAACGTTTAATAAGTTTTTAAATTTCCTAGAAATCGATACAGGCAACCTTTTTTTTTAAACACGAGTTTCATGTTGATAAACTAGTTATCCAATGCCACGTCAGTAAATCTTTAAATAAAAATTATAACTCATGATGTTTAAAAATACACAAAATTAGAATGATTATTATAATATTTCCTGTGAAAGTCACTCGTGAAATTTCCATGGTAAACTCGCTTCCTTACCTCTACTGCAGCAAAACGGAACTTAACGTAAACGCGCGCACTATAAACACACGCGTACTAACAAACTTTAATTAATTCTGTCAATCGCAATTCGTTCGTTTGTTTGTTCGTTCGTTTCGTGAATCAAGAAATGGAAATGTTTCGTCGGAACTCGCATACTACACTGCTATACAAAACAATAATATTTGGGATTTAATCATGTGTAGTAGCAGTTAGTAGTATACGTCCGTAAGAGTTAATCCGTCGTTGGTTGAGTTTTTTTTTTTTGTACTCCTTTAGTCACGTGGTGAGAGATTCTCTCACTATCTTCAATAAGTCTTATAATATGTAATAAACTACCAAAACACATTTATTATATAAATGAGCACTTTAAACTATATATATTTCAGTATTTATGTATATTTTCTTTTTTACAAAATACATTACATATTACAATTTGAATAATCGAGCATTAACATATTGTTATTACTAAAAAAAAAAAAAAAATAATAATTAAATGTTTTATTTTTGAATTTGCGTATTACAGATACAGGAATCGCATATGGATCGCAAATTGGATTTGAACATGTTGCACAAATTACCTATATAAATAATAATTTATATAATTATAAATATAAAATATTTTAACCATTAAAATATAAATTTACTATTACCACTGTGTATCGATTTTCCTTTTTTGGACAATAAGAACATTTTGCTTTTTCACTTGTACCGGTTCCAGTTTCTGGGCTTGAAATGACTCCACTAAATCGTGTAATTTGTTGTCTTAGAGGAATAGATAATGTTGGAATACTTTGTTGTCGAACCATATGAGGTTTGCATAGGTCTTTCCCTAATTGCTTTGAAAATTTGTGTCGTGGAATAACAATATCAGTGTTTGATTTGTAAATAATTAGACTATTTATTCTAGCTAAGTTGAGTAAAGAAAAAAATACTATCAGAGGCCATCTGTGGCTGTTTCTTGAAACTGAGTATTCGCCTTTCAGTTCATCCACAACGTCTACACCTCCTTTTGATATATTATAAAATTAAATTACTTCTGGTAATTTATTATCTCCCGAGTTTGGATCAATGTCACCTTGTGTATGCATTATTGATAGCATCATAACATTTTTTCCTTTTTTCGGTACATATGACAATAAAAGACAATTATTATCTCCAAATCCAAATGTTGTACTACATATTTGTCGATTTATTGTGTCTAAAAAACATGTTGGTATCTCCCGTTTATTTTTTTTCAGTGTACCTACCATAGTAGTTTTATAGTCTTTTAGAAGTCCGACTGCTAAAGGGACTGAAGTGAACCAATTATCAATAGTAATATTACGCCATGTTTTAGCAATTGGTTTTATCATACATTTGACAACACTAGCTCTACTATTGTTCTGTAAAAACGGTCCAATCGGTTGTTTACCTGCATAAATTTCCATATTTACTGAATAAAATACACGTGAATCTACCAAAGCAAAAATCTTTATACCATATTTATTAGGTTTGTTGGCTATATATTGACGAAATTTACATCGCCCCCGGAAGCCCTCTAACATCTCGTCGATTGTACAATATTCTCCTGATGTATAAAATGATATGCAACGATTTACGAATTCATCAAAAACCGTTCTAATAATTGGTGCCAAATTGTCAATTTTTTTTCGTTAATTTCTTGTGTGTATGTTATCAAATCGTAAAGCGCGAAGTAAAAGGTAAAAACGTCTTTCAGACTTACAGCACGAAAAATGTCGGGAGAGAATCCATCGTTTGCGCACAAGTCGGAAAGATTTATGTGATTATTTCGCAACATACCAGCAATATATAAGAGACCGATAAGTGCTCGAATTTCATCTACGTCAGTATCTAAAACATCTTTGTCCCTTTGATAATTATCACTTATTTTTGATAAATATATATTAGTACAAGTAGTAATTTCTTGTAAACAATCGTTGGGAAAAAAAGTTCCCAAGAGTGAATTATAGTTTTAGCATTTTTTGCTGCCGATTTTACACCAGGAAGGTGTGTTATAATATTTCTTTATGGAGTTCTAACATTACGAGGAGGAGGGTCAGTATACAACTTGATAATATTATCTTTACCTTTATTATATCCACGAAAATCATTTCTAATTGAATCGTCAGGATAAGACATTTCGGAATCACTTTAATTTTCAACAGATTCATCACTACTTTCTGGAATATCTAATACTTCTCCATCACTCTCATCTTCATCGGGGTCAAAATCATCTAATATAACATCGTCAGCTTCCTCAAACCAAGCAGATATGTTATTATTAGGGCTGTAAATTTAATGCACTAAAAAACCTTAAAAAATGCATTTAAAATATCAAATAAATGCAATAAAATATGCACTTAAAATGCAAAAAAAGGAATATAAAATGCCAAAAATTATAGAATAAAATTCATATTTATTATTTATATTTATATTTATATTAATATTATACATTAATACAAAAAAGTGTTTATTTAATAAAAAAAAAAAAAAAATAATAAAAATGTTGATTGAATTTGAATTTACATTTGCAGATATTTATTTACCTTATTCATCTTTAGTCTTTACAATTGCATTGGACAACAAGTGCTCGTTTGATATTCTCAAATAAAAATGACTGCCGATTGTCTGACAACAAATTTTTAAATGCCGAAAAACTCCTTTCAACATCTACAGACATAATAAGAGCGTATCGCATAAAAGCCATATCATCAAAGCTGAGGTCATCTGGGAGAGACGTTCTGGACAGTTCAGTTCCCTCAAGAATTTTCGATATATTGCAATTTGTATTTTTTTCTAATACATTTTTTAATTTTAACTGAACGATCTAACCTCTTTCATTTTTTATTTCTTGAATTTTGTTTTGAAATTCTGTCACAATTTGAATAGAATCTGCGAGGGTACGACCAGACAATTCTAAACGAATGATAGTTTCAGGTAGTGTTCCAAAGTTAGATTTAATGTACGCTAAATTGCACTCTAAATTCCGATCGGCCATTAAATCTTGTACTTTTCCAATGGATATATATAGCATCTTCCCGGTTGAACTGCATGACTACTTGTTTTATTAAAACGTAATTTTTAGAATAATATATGGCTGCATTCAACCAAGTTCTCCACCTAGTCAATATTAGTTGAGGCGGTAATGGTATATTAGGAGCAATAGTTTTAAAAATTTGTAATCGATACGGTGCTTTTAAAAATATTTTTTATGCATTCGAAATGAATTCGTCTACTTTTGGAAAAATATTTCATATTTCTTCTGCTACCCTATGTAGCAAGACATGTCACGTGTTCCATTTTAGAATAAAGTAATTTTAAAGCTTTTCTTGCCTTCACCATGTATGGTGCCGCGTCTGGTAAAAATAGTAGAACATTCTCCCATTGAATATCACCCGGCCATAATAGCGAAAGTGATCTTTCAAAACATCTAACTATTGTACCACTATTAGCTTTTTCCAACACTGTTAAATCTAATAAAAAAACTTTACCGGGATGGCCCAATTCTAATGTGCCGATTATTGTATATGCAATATATCTACTCATTGTATCTGTTGTCTCGTCAATTGAAATCCAAATTTTTTTTTACTTGATGCATACTTTCTGATTTCACATAAAGTGTCTTCGTAACATTCGTGTACATATGTTTTTCTTAATGTTGATTGTTCAGGTATCGATTTATTAGTATATTTTTCTAAAAATTTACGAAAAGTTGGTTGCGATAATTTATTCAGTGGTATATTCGCACTTAAAAAGCTTTACAAAGGTCACTATTAAAATTTGAGTTTGATGATGAAGTTGTGATCAAAGTTTGAAGACATGAAGTTTCTTTATCGTTTTTTTTTTTGACATCTACAATATGCTTCTTACTTGCTACGTGTTGTTGTATCGTAAATTTTTTTCCGCCGAAACTCTAATTTCACAAACTTTGCAGTATAATATTGTACCATCCGTACTAAAAATATTAGCGCCAAATTCATTGACGTACTTTCGTAATGTTGACGAGAAAAGCGGTTTTGAATTCAACATTTTACTATTGACACACTTCACTGTACACTCGCGAACGCCGAACAGGTACTAAACAATAAATACTGAAATATCTACTAATAACTTAATCTGGAAATTCGTGACTGATATACGATATGCCACAATAACTTATTTAGTTGTCTAATAATTGCCTTATTTTATCAAATCGTTATCTTTACCCGTATATATCTTGTGATTTGTGTAAAATATTATTTAATAAAATATAAATTTGACATAATATACAGCCTATATAAAATAAAAAAAAATATTTTCAAATAAGTCAATTCATAGCATTTGATAAAAAAATACTAGAAAATGAACTAAAAAAGCAAAATATGACCTAAAAATGCAAAAAAATGACCTAAAAAATTAAAAACGTCAAAAAATGCAAAAATATGCAAAATAAAATTTTCATAGATGGATTCGTAGTTACATAATTCAAATTATGTACTTACAAAGCTATGTTTAAAATCACCAAAAAATTTCCTATAAATTTACAGCCCTAGTTATTATTCATAGTAAAATAATACACAGAAAAAACGTACTTGTTTGGTCGCGTATAGAGAATTTCTCTCGCCGTGTGTATACGATTCACGTTAAACGGATACTGACAATATATAATCAATTACGAAGTCGTTTAATACCCATCTATTTTTAGATTATCTGTATCTGATATGGTATAGCACAACTAATAGGCAATAAACCGATATAACAGACAGTGGTGACCGAAATAATATCGTAATGAGAGAATTTCTCACCACGCAACCAACGATGGGTTAATAAGCGGTATCGAAACTCGTGCGATACGTATGATTTTGATTATTAATTTACTAGGTCCGTTTGCTGATGATCGTCCGTTTGGTATTGTTTCTTTTTTCCTGCGTTTCAGAACGATTTTATTTTTGACGTATCGGATTTCTTTGACCCAACACGTTCGTCTAAACAAGCTCGCGTGCGAGAATATCGCCATGCATTACACATATGCTTGTACGTTAAAATACGGGTGAAATATCACTAATACGATTTACGGATTCGGTGCGCAGGATGCACGATATTAAATTTACTCTTGAACCTAGCCGCTTTTGTGTCCAAAGCTTCCTCTCTCTATCTCACCATCGATTCGACAAACATCATTTGGCGACGAACCAACGTTTCCTCAATAATGCGATGGTAATATTATCCGATTCAAGTGCACTCTCGGCAAGTACCATCAATACGATCGGAATAATAATAGTGATAGTGGTGAGCTTAAAGGAGCAGAAATGTTCACGGGGGCCGTGGTTTATGTTCGGTTCTTTTTTTTGTATACATCACGTGTACGGTCACGCACATCATACCGTGGTCAGGGGTTGAAGGAACTCACCACTGGCGTTTGTGCATTTGTCATGTATGTTCAACCCCGTGTGCCCCGGGGGCCATTAAAATTGCAACTAATGCATTTTTCGTTTCGTTATTGTTGTTATTATAAAACGGAGATCGCGTTTCTTTTCAAGCCCGCGTGTGTCTATCTAAAAGGGTTTGACGGATGTATGTGTATATATATATATATATATATATATTTTTTTTTCCATATTTATAGCATATTATTTTCTGATAATCTCGGCAGACAATGGAATTTATTAAGGCCAAAAAACAAAAACAGAATTTTTTTCTCCGTTCTTGTTTTTGACATGATTACTCCGGTATACTCTTTGAGTCTGTAAAACTGATTGAAAATAGTTTGCATTTTTTTATTTTAATTTTTATTTTCTTTATGCTACAAAACGCTATCAAAATCAATGGTATACATGATATACAAGCATCGCTAAGGAAAAAAATTATTATTTGTATATACATTTTATAAATTTGAAATAATAAAATTCGTTTTGAATTAATCCTTGTAATGTCATGTTACGTATATTGCACAAACGATGTTTTATCATTGAGCTCCGTATTAGTATTTAAAACAAAACGCAGTACATTGTTTATAATTTTTACTCGTGATAAATTATTATTTTTAAATAATACGAAAAGCATTTGTATTGTTATTTGCATAACGGTTTATTTTGGGATGATATTTGCTAAAAGCATAGCTTACGTGCATATTTTCGCTTAATACAGAACACGGCAAGTGTAACTAACCCTCTAATGCATAATGTATCATTGCTAGTCGTGTGTTATGCGTAGTGCCCGTCAGCAAACCGCAATAACAAATATTTTATCTTTAATTTGAATTGTATCCGTAGACGACGTCAAAATCATCTACAACAGTTCGGGTGACTTATGCTTGTACAACGTGCCTTTTGAGAACCGATAACACCACTAAAGATGTACGGTCAACGAAGTTGTTTTTTATTTTTTCGTTTTCCAGTGCACGGGTTCCGTACTTATGAAACATACGTCTTGCGATGGAAAACGATAGTTTGCGAATATGAAACGTTTTTGGTTCATACGACATTACGCGTTAAATTTCGTTTTCCAGACGTGCTATAAGTATATTTTTCATACTTTCCATGGTTAGTGTAAATGTGTTCGGTGAAACGCAAAAGCTTTTCGATTTTTTCCGAGTTTTTGATTATAGAAGCATCCGTTTAACACCATCATACTATTCCGGAAAATTTTACGTTTAAATGTTCCCAGAACCGTTTCCCGAACAAAGTCATTAAAAATATCACGTTTGATTCAATACTTTAACCAATTTAACAATACTTAATGTTGTTTTTAGTATTTCCAACAACATTATTTCATAAATATAAGAATTTTTTACGAAACCATGAAACGTGCAAACGTAATCATCTCCTTATCTCGTTCAGTCATAGTGAATTATTGTAACATTTAAAATTTTCAATTTTCTTATCAATGCTCGGGGTACACGTCTGGATACGCGTTTTTACTCGGATCCCTTGAAACGCGTTCATCGACCGAGTATTACTGAATTAAATTTGTGTTAGCCAACAGTTATAGAACTTATTAGTCTTATTGATTTCAATGGCCCGCTGTTGAGTGCCGAAGTCCGTTCTTTTGTATCTTTTAAACCGAACGGATGTCCGCCTGAGAAGATAATACTCGTAGCACTATAATGATAAGTTGAATCGTGGACAGTGGACTCGAAGATAGGAATGAGCGTACACCCCAAGACCTAAAAACACATTTGATGCTTCGGAGGATTATTCACCCGTTCGACTTTCATGTATGTCATTAAAATATTATTGAAATTATTTATAATCGTTTTCTCAACCAGTAACGTGTATAAACGATGGGGGGGATTAAAAGAAACTGTTCTTATTGCGTATTTTCCGTGCGTTTTTTAAGAACGCAACATTTTCCAAGTACATTCAAAACACCTTTTGACAAAGTGTTCGTGTAAATAATATGCACTATGACGAATTCTATTGAAATGTTGTGCTTGTAAAATGATAATATATGATTTAACATTTTTCTCTCGGATTTTATTTCACTTTAATCATTCAAAATATTTGAGTGGTTTTATTTATGTTATATTGAATGTCTTTAAAAAGTCAAATTCTTTGACGAGACGATTTTTAAACCGCGAAAAGGAGAAATCATTTTCACGGAGTTTGCTCCTTTGTCATACTGCACGCATTGAAATGGTATAAATTATTATTTTTTCCTTATTTCTCAATTAAACGATTTTTAATTAAAATAAATATTATATAAATGATCATATTCATTTATTTATGCATAATAATGAAATTTTAATATCAACCAAAAATTAATTTAATATTTATTTAATGGCGTAATTTATTTGCAAACTACATTAGTACGCAGTTTGTCTATTTTGAGTTAAGATTTGTTTGGTAAATTTTCGTACGTGATTTTTAAATTAAAATACTTCGTGGGATTAATACGATTTTTGAAATGCAATTATTGTTTGATTCAGTTACACATATTCATGTATTTTTAACAGCAAATCGAGAGGTTTTCGTTGTGGCGCTAGCGCACGAGGCTAATTTGATTATCGAGTGTACAAACCATATCTTCGTTAGTTCCTCTACATGTTCAAATGTCGAGTAATCCTTCGCAGGAAGTCCGCATGTAGTGTCGGTCAAATCCGTAAAAGGATGGCCGCTGTTGAAAACATCATTAATTTCATTCCGTCCGTATAATACTATTTACCGATTTCGCATTTACAACCGATTGCATGTATTTTCGCGTCAGTTAATAAGCCGAGCAGGAATAGACTTTAAACGATATTATTTGATTACGAAATGTCGTCCAATGGGCGTAAATAAAAGCTAATGAAGGATACACCAACTGAATAGGTGATGTGATTTGAGAAATTACATTACGCACTATTGCCGTCGAAACAAACAAACACCACTAAGAGCTAATGGACTACGTTTTGAAGTTGTGCAATACTGTTATTATGAGGTCCAGCTATGAAAAATCTCTCAATTAGTAATAATAACTTAAGCGATCGGGAGCAAATGAAAAACTAAATCTATTAGCGAACCGATGAAAGTAAAGCCACACGCGGGCTTTTTTTACAAACACCCAAAGAGCTTTTGGCGTTGAGTTTGGTCAAATTTCAAATTGAAAAAGAAAAGCTACTTCAGAATGTTGTCTTTTTTGACGTATTTTACATGGTTATCTATGTTTTCTATTATGAAATATTCAGAATATTATTGGCTAAATTTTGGAGTGTTCATTTGGTCTGAAAGTTTTTTCCATTCTTCGTTGAATTTATATTCAATAATAATATATTATAACAACTTGAGATTTACAAAAACAAATTTTCAGTATATGTAAACTATTTGACCATCAAATTTTCATTAAAATATTGAACTTTGAGGGTTAGAATTCGTAAATATTATATGTTAAAAATTTTTTCCAAAAAATAAAGCCAATTATAATAAAAAACAAATTTTATTTAAAATTCTACAAAAACACATAGCAAAAACAATATTTTTTAAATTTTTTTGTTACATGATATTGTACATTCATTTTATTTGTATGTTTCTGTATCCAGCTGAATCACAAAATATAATATACGAGACATTTTATAATGTATTAATACTTTTTTAAATAAGACATAATTAGCAAATCATAGCCATTTCTGAGTTTAAATTCGATTTTTGAATACGAAATAAGTGTTCAGGAAAAGATCATACGAATTATATTTTTACATATGTAGAATCGCTGAAATTTTATAACATACTTTTATTTTTAAGATAAAGGCATAAGGATGTCTGAGTACTTTATTATGTATAAAATTATGTGTGAGTGTGTGTGTTTTCGTGTTTACGTAGGTGGTACCTCTAGAGCAGCGATTCTGTCAGGAGATCGCCAACATTTTATTAGGGTCGCATCATATGAAAATAAATTATTTCAAATCAACAACAGCAAAATTATCATTGAATTAAAAAAATATTCAAATTTACATAATATTTATTTTATTTATATATATATATATATATATATTTTCTATTAATTAACGCCAATCGGCTTTTATAATATACCTTTTTTTGTAAAATTTAAACACAAATAAATAAAATAATAACAGTTTGTAAAATTGTTTAATTCTTAAATTACAAAAGGGTTGTTAGACATCTTGGTGACATTATAGGGGGTTGCGAACTCAATAAGGTTGAGAACCACTGTTTTAGAGAACACGTACGTTTTCCTTAGATTTGAGAATAAGATATTTTTTCGTTTTTTTAAATAGCTGGAAATATGTGCCTATTCTTTTACGACTCAAATCTCGCGTCATACGCACTCATTGTCGTACCTATTATATGAATCCTCGGCGTGTTTTCGAACGTTGAATTTTAATTACAACGCGACGGTATAATAATAACGTTCGCGCGACAAATACGAAACTTGATACGCAAGACGTTAATATATGTTTATACAAATTACACACACACACACACACACACACACACACACAAATAAGTGTATAATCGTATTGTATTGTTATTGTTAAACGTGGAGGTATGTTGTAATATTGTTATACATTATTATTATATTATATACTTTATAATTATTATATCCGCGCGGGATTTTTCGACAAGTGTGTGACTGACACAGAAAATGGGCTCCTGCGAATAATATGTGACAATTATGCAAAAATAATGTGGTTTTTATATGCGTAAAAACAAATGTCTGCCGTGTGATTATTAATATTATTATTATTATAATCATGATTTTTATAATTAATATACGGTGTAATTTTGTTTAACCATCACTCAGTTAAACATATCTCTTTGGTAAACCGTCATACTCAAAAATATATTTTTATCTGATATTTAGAGTTAATTATTTAGTGTTATTGAATATTTAGAGAAAAAAATGTTGATTCGATTGTAAACAATCACATTGTTTTTTTTTCAATTATACATTATAGTATTTCATAATAAAATGTATGCAAAATGCAAACATATGTACAAAAATTGTACTAAAATTAAAATCAAATTTTTCCTTTTGTTTTTATGAAAAAAAAAAAAAAATACAATTTTTATTATCACATCCGATTAACCGTTCATTTGATTATTCATTAGGGCTTTATTCCAGTGCCTGATGGATAATCGAAGTTTCACTGTATTGTTATTGTCGTCTTCGTCATCATTACACAGTTTCAGTGATATTATTATTGTTGTCTCTAACAACTGCATCGTCGTAAATAATTGTTATTGAACATTTCTTACCCCGCCGCAAACGATTTAACCAGCGGGAGAAAAAATGAATATTATTATAATAGTAAAACCGAAACAATTCCCCAACCATTCCCGTTAATGTTTATTTCCTTCTATTGTATATTACGTGAATGGGGTATCGTCTCCATCCGGTTCCCCGAGTCATGCAGATAATGCGACCGTAAAAAGTAAACGAGAAAACGGGTGGCAAAGGAAAACAATAAAAATAAACAATCCCCTCATTTTGTGTCTGGCGCATGTCAGGACGCGTGTAAGTATTTGCGCATAATATTATCACATATAGTTTAATACCGAAAACGCGTCCAGGTACATCCATTGTACGACAATATGAATCACAACTGGATGATCTCTAAAGTTTGGCGACATCAACTAATTAATATTTTTTTATTAGTAATTATATCATCTGTTAAGTAAAAAAAAAAAAAAATAATAATAAAAATACAATAAGAATAATAATGAGGAAAAAGGCTAATTATAACCAATCATTTCTAGATAGAAAAACTGAATCCGTAATTTAAAATTTAATAATATTGCCTCATTAATTGTGCAAAACTTTATGAACCGCCACCGTTAAATATACACCCGTATAATATACATAATTTAACAGTCGATGTTCGTCTAATTAGTATTTATCTTGGCTGTCACAATATTTCGGGTGTCATATTCGTGTTTCTATAGCATATTACATAGACAGTAAATATTCTATACAACGAAAATCGGTTTGTTGTGATATTATGCGGAACTTTGCTCGTCTACGCACACATTCATCATCAAACGAGAGTACATCGATTTATACAAAAGACAGTAGATTAATGTCCGTAACAAGAGCAAATATTAAACGTCAAACATCCCTGATTACATTCTGTACATGTTATGTACCTGCAGCAGTACACTGGTACATACTCATATTGTTATTATTATTATGTATTATAGATATACGAGTTCGATTTCACGTGCTGACCATATGGATTTTCTCGTAGAACTATAAATTAAAATTTACGTAAAACCATCATCGCCAAAGTGTATAAAGGTATTATTATTCAGTTAAAAAATTACGAAACACTTAAGTCGTTTAATTATGATAGAAATCTAAACCATTCATTAATTATTTATGGATCGAAAATAGTAATTGTTAACAAAAATGGCAATAGGTAACTATAGTACTATTTAGAGTTAAAATGTTAAACATACGTAATCTATATCTAAATATATTTACAAATAAGATTAAACAAATGTATAGCTCTGGATAGAAGAATTCAGGGCAAAGGATTCAATAGCACCCCGGCCAGTTCAGTCAGCTCGGTGTAAAGTACAACAACGACTACGGAATTAAAAAGTATCAGAATTTAATTACACCCGGACGTTTGGAAACGATAATACATCTCGTATTAAATCGTTGTTAGGAAATGCTCTGTTGCACGTACTGTTCCAATCTCGTTGTTGCACTCTCGTAATCGGTGCGCGACAAAACTACAATAATGCATATATATTTAAATACTCGCGTGTGTATTTTTTCGCCCCGTCTAGGTTGGCGGCGTAAAGCCCGGGGATCTTGTTAGGTAAACGGTGACGAAGGGGAAAAAAAAGAAAGGAAAAACTAGAAGCATCAACCAACAGGAAGTTTTTTCGAATGGTGTGTGTGTGTGTGTGTGTGTGTGTGTGTGTGTGTGTGTGTGTGTGTGTGTGTGTATGTGTGTGTGGGAGGAGGGGCAAAGAAAGAAAAGTCAGGTCTCTGTTGTTGCAGCAGGTATAATAGCTGTGAGACGTGAGATTTATGCGCATCGTATGCGGTTTTCTTCTCGTGGAAGTGTTTTTCGGGGGTGCCGAGAAATATTTGTTACACCCTGCGAGAACGCGTGCAGAACCTTTATATTGATAGTGGCCATATTTACGGGCTTTTCGCCGTTAACTGTAAGTTACTGCTACGCGAACCGGAGCGACCTATCGACGTCGACGGCGGTTTCGGTGGTGGCACCAAGGGGGGTAGTTTTTACCACGTCTCCCTGGGTCGTAAATGCCGTTTGCTCGTTCCCACAAAAAAAAAAAAATAACAGCATTTTGTATTAATATATATATGTATTTGTTTGTATGTATGTATGTATGTGTGTGTGTACGTGTGTATGTGTATGTAGATCCGTACGTGCATCGTTTCCGTTATTATTATTATTATTATTATGGCGAATAATCCGTCGCCGAGTGTGCGGAATAGGCTTTTAAAAACAATACTCTCTTACCGCGCGCGTCGTTGTGTCGGGTTGTTGTAACTGTTATTATATCCTGCTGCGTCCAAAAAACCGCTGCCGCCGCTTCGAAATAATAATATATTAACGACCGCTATCAAATGCCGTCCCTCAGGTATATGTATAGATATTTATGTGTACAGTGTAGGGCGTGGTGTGCAGCTAGGCAGTATGCGTGTGGACGAGATAAGTATAGAAATACAAGAAGATTCGCAGCAGACACTAATTTAATATGTGCACGCCGAGGGGAGGATTTTTGTCGTGGTAGAGGGTGTGTTAGAGGGTACACAAATGCCAAAGGTGGGTTGAAATAGAATTCTCCTGCCCCTTCGTTTTCCTTTTTGTTTCCGACTGGCAGTCAATAATAGTACTAATAATAATAATATCTATATGCGTGTCTATCTCTATAGATCTTTATGCATTAATAATTAATGTGCATGGATAGAAACCACTTGGCTAACTAATACTGTACATTATTTTTTTTTATCATTTTAATATGAATATTAAACATTTCGTATCTTCGCTGATACATTATGTATAGCACATAATACAACGGAATCTTACAGCCAAGTCCGGTTATAGATTAGGTCTCATGTTTCTAATACATTTTTTATATTTGTTTTCATAACCCGGTAACATTAAGAATAATTAAATAATTATACTGAAAAAAAATGCTGTTCTCAAAGTCAAATATGTGTAAAATATTTTAAATCTAATTATATTATTTAACAGTTAACGATTTTTTAATTGTATATTGTTATAAAAAAATTAAGCATTTTAAAATATTAACAATTTATTATTATTTTACATATACGTGAAACTAACCTTATTTTGTCAAATTCTTCTTGTCTTTGAATGTACTCTGAACGAAAAAAACAAAATCAAACGTGTGTATTTTGCCGTAGTCCTCGGAGATAATAAATAATTGTATAGTTCTTGGTTATAAAATGTATTCGTAGAAGTCACAAGATTATCTCGAATGCATTAATATTATAATTATAATAATCATAATTTTTTTGGTAAAAAAAAAGTTTAAATGTGTGACTTGTTTTGATTTTATTTTTATTTTCATGAGGAACAAATCATTTTAACACATACACACGCAGAACCGTATGAGTTAGTACCTTGCAAAGTGTTTTCGAAAACGACTGAAAGTTCTGATAACAGTGAATATTTTTCGTAGGTCCTTAAAACTTCGTATTTGTATGATTGCTACAAGTTACACAGCAGTAAGTACTTGTGATTTTCCCCTCGAGTCTCTCAGTTCCTGTTCACATACACTTTATTAAATAAAGATGTTCCTAGATCTATAATTATAATATACATCTTCAATCCGTTCAAAAATGTTCTTGTATATTTTTCCTCTCCGCATGCGTACCATTAATCGATATTGAATGTTCTACGTGAAAAATGGTCTTTTAATTTGCACATCTGTTGTTACTCTTCTCGCAGTAGATGGGTACATATGAAAAAGTAATACGAAAATAATCGTTACTCTACCATGTGTATATATATGTATGTATATATATATATATATAAGTGTATGTATTTGTGTGTGTGCATCACATACTCTCGCAAAAGGGGGAAGAAAGAAAAAAAATTAATACTTATTAATTCATATAGTTTTTAATTTTATAAATTATAATTTTTTTCGCGTTATACTTTTGATAGAGCCTATACTTTTTTTTTTTAATCATTTTTTTTGCTTTCATTTTCTATTATTCTTAAAAAAAAATAACACAATATAAATCAATATGAAAACTTTTCCCCGTTTATAATATACGAATATAATTTTTATAGGATGACGTAAATAATATTGAAAACATTTCAAACTTAATCCCTAATAGTTTCATTTTCAATTTTGATATTTTAAAAAAAGAAACTTTTCCATATGTATATAAATATATAATTTAAGTCGATATTCAAATTATAACACTTTGGACGTTAAGCGTCGTAATAAGTTTGGGTACAAAATAGTCATTTCTTGTTTTATAGAGTAGTATATTTCATTTATAGAATAAACGTTTGGTTTCGATCATACAACAATATCTAGACACTTCGACTGATCCTTTGATATCAACGTACAGCTATGTTATAGCTGAATATCATAGCAGTGTTTCTTTTAAGCTCGTGATATATCTGCAGAAAGCGTTGACAGATAAAAATCCCCAGTCACTACCGAAACTTTGTTTTCTTATAAATAATAAAAATGTATAATTTCTTATCGGTCTTGTGTGTTTGTGACTTGTGCTGTGTTACACTGCATTGTATAAACAATACGCAAGTATCTATTATCATAAGATAACAACCGTTTTCAACACGATCCATCCGAAAGACTAAGTCCATCCGTATACCGGACCTAAAACTGATCGTGGCAGCGGGCGACTGTGATGCAAGGGTTCTGACCATTGTTCGAAGAGCGTATTTGTTCGTGTTGTTATTATTATGTTACGATGGATTTGATTTAAAACGGTTCGTATACGCTCAACAAAAAAGAGGGTATAAGAACCCGCGGGACCGCTTCATACGATCGTACGCCCACCTCGTTTTATTACTATTATTATTATTATTATTTTGGTATTATTCGGACCACTCGTGAAGGTTTCTATGTCGGATGAATGTGTGATGGTATTCTATTTATACATATATATATTTTTTTTTTACCAGCATGCGAACAATCGCCGTCCAGTTACACATCTGTGATTGTATGATATGTAAAAATAAAAATAAAAAAAATCGTTGCGTGACGGCGCGTAATGCAAGAATTTGCATATTCGTCCTCGTATTTGAACATTCGCGTCACATACGGTCCATTCGTATTGACGGTAGCTAATCTGCCGTAAAGCGTGTACCACGTGCGGCCAATAAATACAAGACTTGTGTATAATGGAGTTTTTCCTTTCCTAACTCGACGATTAATATCCTTTGGGAAACCAAAAAACGCACTCACATACGCACACACACACACACACACACACACACATATGAACACTACTCAACAATGGTTCCACGGTCTCTTTCTGGAAGAGGAGGTTACTTTTATAAAATCATAACCCGTATAAATCTTATTTTTTTACCGAATATTTTTATAAATTGCTAATTATTATGAAATATATTTTAATAAAATTTGAGATAGTAACAATAGTGTGATTAATTTATGAAAGATAAATTCTGGAAGATAAAAGCGCCCAAAATACAGTCACGTATTTTAAATGATAGCTATAATAACAAAAAGGGAAAAAATAATAGCCCACAGTCAAATACCAGATATTTACCAATGATGTAATCTTTCATGCATATTTAATTTAGTAAAAAAAAAAAAATTGATGTTGTACCTTGTATACATTTTTGTGATCATTATTTCAATTTTAACTATTCTTCAATTTCTTCTTTTGTTCTCGTAATTGGACTCCGATGTGATAAATGTTTAACATTCGATTATAATACTGTTAAATCGCTGTATTCTGGTTGATGAACGAAATAATTATAAATATCATATTAATTTCAAAACATTTAACTTCATTCCATTCTCCTTAAATGGTACATTATTGACAGTCACGTAACAATAAGAAATTCCTTAAGTATGCAAGTCTCTCGAAAAAAGTCTTAAATTCTCTCCGGTAAATCGTTTTAAAAAAATCAAAAAAATCTACTGGATGAATATGAAGCAAATATGTTTTGTTTGTTGAAGAATTCATATTTATTATTTTATAATCACATTTATATTGTTTGTTATTTTAAATTTCAATTATTTTCATTTTAGTCGTTTTTTTTTTTATGTAATAAATAAATAATAAATATATATTACATAAATAATTATGTAATAAATTGCTCCTTCCCAGCTGAGAGTAGGAAGTGTACTGAAATTAAATTAATTAATGATGTATTGAAAAGCAATACTGACTCATTTGATATTATCTCATTTATATTTTTAAGATACCCCAGCGAGCTACAAGAACAACCATTCCTTTGTGTATCACTTATGCTTCCACAAATTATGTAAAAAATGAATTTATTAGATACCTAATGGTGAGTGCCAATGCTAACCCCACCTTTGAAAGTTAATTTATATTGTCTTGTGTAATAAATATAATGCATATTTTATTATCAAATACCATGTATTTTTAAATTTTGTACATGTTATATATCATGGATTCTCAACCTTTTGAAGTCCGCGCTCCCTTTCAAACTATTTTATGAATTCACGTCCCATCCTCTCACTACTATATGATTGATGTAGCCTAATATTTATATGTTAACTATACTTGAATGTTGGTTATTGGAAAAAATAAGAATATAACTTCAATGAAGTTCTTTTAATATTAAATTAATATATTTGCATAAAAAAAAAAATCGAAAACGGTGGAGACCAACACGGCGTAGAAAACGGCGGCAACGTTTTCATTTTTTGTGATTTTTTTTCAATATTTTCACGCCCCCCTCCCCAGAAATTTTGTTACGCCTCCCTAGAAGGGGCATTCGCTGGTTAAGAACCACTGTTATATATGTACGAAAGAGCATAAGCTTGTAAATTAAAAGACAGGACGTAATTAAAATAAAAAACGTAAAAACGCTAAGCGATGAACGGGGCAAGACAACTTTTGCCATCTTATGAGTAAAAAATGCCGAAATGATACTGTCTAGAACTATCTAGACATTCGAGATAGCTCCCTATGTGTATGTACCTTTATTGCTGTATTGCTGTAAAGTGATTATTGAAAATTAAGATTGCACGTTTACCCGCGAAAATCGTATAGCCCGCGGAGAGCTACTCGACAAAGCCCTTTATCTTCCAATATCCCAGAGCTATTTCTGAAACTTTCCCCCAGACACGTGCCTCTCTAGTAGATCGTTACATACATTGTAACGAATACCATACACGAAGGCGAATGCGTCACCATCGTTTTTGTCACCGTTTTCGATGTAGTTACTGAGAACAGCAAACGGGTCTTGTCAATTCTCGGTGTGTCCGACGTGGACAAATATTTAAATTCGCTGTAACACCATTCTAGGGCTGAAGTATTATTATTATTATTGTTGTTGTTTCTACTATTGTTATTATCGTTATAAATGTTGGCCATCTTAAGTGGTTACTTTCTTCAAAAGTTTTACACGTTACCGCTACTCGTTTTCTCTCTACATTATCTCCACCCCATCATCACTATGTTTATATACGCGTATTATGTATACATACTATAATCACATCACTGTTCTGCATTCATCCTCTGTTGCCGATCCGTCACCCGTTTTAACAGTACCCTTCTGACGCGTGTTCGATTCTATCGTTACTCCTACGAAACAATGTTCAACACCTGGGGTCTTCAACCTTCAGTCCGCGGGCCGGTTCCGACCCTTCAAGCTATCTAAACCGTCAAACCGGCCCACCAAACTTACTGATATCTTGTCATTATTATTCCAAATCTGAAAAAATGTACACAAGGGATGATTTCGAAATTAAGCTCCACTTACTTATGCGAACAGATGTTTTCAAGAATAAAGTACGTAAAGTCTTAGTATAGAGCTAACTTAAGTGGTGAACATTTACAAGCGGCACTTTTGATTGAAATGACAAAGTTTGATGCAAACTATCAAGAAGTATTAAAAAAGAACCAATTCCAAACTTCTCAACAAGTAACTTACTTGTGTCTCAGATAAACAAATTTTGAATTATAAAAATAAATAATAATTATAAATTTTTCTAAAACCTAAATAAATATTAACTATTCTAATATATTTTCAATTTCGTTACCTCCCTATTTCTTTGATAACATTTAACCCTCAATGCCAAAGCTTATCTTAGATTTTGTCCATCGTAAAAACAAGTTGGAGACCCCTGTTCTATATAAAATGTTATTGATACCTACGGTATTTAACATATGTCTCGTACACTTTATCAATTGCGGTGCTTGTAGCTCCACAAACGTAAGATGTATCTTCGGTATCGCGTAGTGGCGTAGTGTTCTAATATATATCTCCGGTGGACGTCCAAATGATATAATACACTTTCACCGAAACGCTTATATTTTGCTGTTGAACTACCCGCGCAGTGCGCTCTAATCGGAAACGGAAGATTATAAAATCTAAAGCCCCTTGTATATTGTTTAAGACCGGAAACCTATCTGGAATTTGGTACTACCGCAAATTGTACTCGTATAGTGGATATTGTATACTGGATCTGTGGCCGGAAACTTGTCTGGAATAAAGTATTGTTAAATTTGCTTTGGTCCCGATTGATAACCGTCGTGGACTATTAAATAAGTATCATTGCATAAAAACAAATGTATAGTTCTGGTGAGTACACGGCTCTGAATTTCGACACTATATTTAATGTATTTATGCACGGATAAAAAATGTAGTTGAAATAACCATTTAAATTAATATTCGGCACTAACATTTTGGTGTAGTGACAGCTTTGGGTCTAAATGTGACGAATTCGTTTTTAAATTGATTTCATAAACATCCACGATAAATAAAATGGTAAATCCAGTGAGTTCATTAATGTCGGTTTTAATAGATGTATTACGATTTACACGAGTAGAATGCGTATCTGTGTATAATAGTAAATTAATTTCGATATTTATATCGCGGCTTTATTGTAGTCACCATAATCTTACGCACACATGTGAATAATTTAATGTTTCGGTAAAGAAAGCTTACGAAAAAAAAAAATCCATGGAAATTACCTCTTACACTTTGAACGATAGAATACGCGTTTGAGCGTGAAAGAGACATTATTTGAACATTTTTATTTATATATAGGTAGTGAAAATATAGATACCTATAGTTCACGGTTATCGATCAAAGCTGTTCACTATACACAAATGAGATACGTCGTTGTTTCATGCGATTTCCACGGTAGGTTTATACAAATTAGGTAGTAGTTATAAAGTTTAATCGGCCATTACATCTGCTATTAAAACAAGCATTATATTTATAATTTATAGTACATTTAAAACGTGGTTAGCGTAAAAAATCTAAATTAACCGCTGCGCAAAATACCGTTGGCAGCGTGATCCTTAATGCTCGTGTGAAATACGGTCGCGCGGCGGATGTTTTTCGTAAGAGAACCGACTGCACCCCCGTCCCGGGTCCATCTGCGGGTGGTGACGCAGCGCTGCCGGGACCGTAGACTTTCGAACATTTTGATGGTATTATAATAATACTTATATATGTGTATAAATCGCTTTTTCCCTCGGCTGCGGGGCCGGGCCGCGGTGTACGCTGTATTTTCAGTCACGGACCCAAGCGCAACGGGCGCGCAAAAGCGTTTTGTACATGTATACACATTTTTAGCCCGTGTTTTATTTTTAAACGCTTATTCTTTTTAATGTCTTGTCGACGACGGCAAGCTGTGAAAAACAATTAAAAGATAAACTCGGGCGACGAAACTTAGGTCGTTTATGTGCCGTTGAACGGATGCCAGAGATTTTCCGGGTGAACGGTACGGGGCTCGCGGCGCGGACAGATGGTGCGGGACTAGTCCGCTGCGAAGCCGTTCCGTGAGATTGCACTGCAACAAAAATCGTACTATGGCAAACGTATATGTGTATTGGTGTTCTGGACGACGGAGACGGTAAACGGGACGGGAAAAATGAGCGTCGAACGAGGATTTCTTGGGTCGCAAAAAGAGTTACAGAGAGAGAGAGAGAGCGTTAGGGAAAGGGTGACGGAGAAAAAAAAGAAGAGAAATTATGTGCGTCGGTATTTTGATTTGATTTGCTTCCCGCGAGACGTGTCCTGAAACGGTAAATTGGCGGATGCTGCGGCGGGGAAAATTGTTTCCGAAACTTACTCCGAATAAAATCACTTGGCTGACAGTGACGTGCTCCAATCACGTATATTTATATATTATATACTGCGCGCGCGCGTGTGTGTGTATGTGTGTGTACACGTCTCAAAAAAAAAAAAATAATAATAATAAAATTTCGTACACGTGATTTTATTATCAATTGTGCGCCAACGTCGCTACCACCATCGATTATGATTTTCAAATAATTTACATGTCGATCATATTACTTATTTTACCAATATATAATGCGCACACATTTGCCGCAATATAACCGTACGCCGGAGACGTTATTATGCATTCGTTGTTTCTCGCGAAACCTGTAATCTTATCTCTCGACGATGAAATACTCGTTTTACGGAGTATAATCTTAAATTATTTATTATTGTTCACGACGACCGTCGAACAAATAAGGATATTAGGATAATACCTGCGCGTCACCTGATTTTTTTTTTTTAAAGCTGTTTTATTCGGAGGAGGATTTGGTTTTGGAATAAAATAATAAGAATTACAAATAAAAATTACCATACAAATTGCCGAATCCTTATCGTGAGATATGTTTATTTATGTTTTAATTAGTTCTTTTGCGGAATGCTTCGTTTAATATTAATATTGTTATGTATCCCTTAATTTTCTCTTCCTACTCACGCGCAAAGGAATTTAATATTATAAGTCCATTATTATAAGTCCAATAATATTATTATTAAATAATTTTAATTTTATAAATAATATCTTATTATTAAATAATTATTATAATCTAATATTATTAATTCAATAATATTATTTTATCTTTTATCTTAAAAAAGCTAGTTTCAATACGAATTATTCGACTTGAAAAACGTCCACCACCAACACATACACACACGCACAGATATATTTATACACAATATACATATTATAAATGTGCATGTATTATAATGTACGACATTGGTCATTTGTAGCGCATCGGACGCTAATGACCTGGAATTATAAAATTTATTTACTTAACTGATTTACAGTCGCAATAACGACGTGTGTATCGACAAAATCTAAAAACCGTTCAGCCGTTGTATCTTTGCAATGTTGTTGAATAATTAATACTACTAAAGGCTTTCATCATCTGTTTAGCCTTTGGAATTGTTGACCCGTACATATTCAACACGCTATCCGTCCATCAAATAGTTCCATTAGATATTTGACATGTTTAATACATATATACAAAGAGAGAGAGAGATATCTGAGTTGTGGTGAATAAGTACGGTATATATTATGCAACGGTCATTTTATGAGATACTTAGCGTGATAGTAGGTCTATCTAGGATATAGTAGCGTTTGTAGTTTAATTCGTTGAAAAAGTTCAATTTATAAAATCGATGGTTTAACACTAAGCTATTTCTTCGATTCTTTTCTCGTATACAGTTTTACATCCTATCAATTTTTTAAAATAAAACCGGCAGAAATTTAATCATGTATTGAAATACCCGTTGAATACATTTCACTATTGATTTTCATTTAAATGAGTTAAGATATAGATAAATTACAAATAACGAAATTTTATCTAGATCATATTTAGATAAAAATGTATATCATTAAAACTAACTTTATAAAAATAAAATTTAAAAATTAGTAAATACGATTGGTGATAATTTTTCTATGATACTAAATCTGGTATTTTATATTACAAAAATGAATTCGCAAATCTGATTCTATATTTGTCCATGTTTATTTTTAGTATAGACATAAGTAGAAAATCATTTTTTACAGAGGTAAGTTGTAGAAAAAAATCATCAGCGCTCTTATTACTGTTTCTGATATTTCTGAATAATCTTTCATAATTATTATTTCTAAATGAATTTTGTAATAAACTCAACCAAAAGTAGAACAAATGAGATACTTTGAATATAATTTTTAAATAAGAATTTATTTATGTGGATTAATGAATTCTCTTACCTTGTTTTTAAACCAGTGATTTTGAGGATTCAATATTTTTTTTTTCTGGTACTGGAAAATATTTTCGAAATTTAGATTTTAAAATTTTAAAATATTCAAAATTAAAAATTAATATTATTATTAATAAAATAAATTATGTCTTGTGCGTTCTAAAGGAAAACTTCTAATAATGGTTCTAAAAATCCAGGAAGAGTCAGAGAATGGTTAAAACTGTTTTTAAGTGAATGTTTTCTCCATAGGTCGAGGTTTTTTAAACATGGTTTCAATATTATCCTTAGCACGGAAAATATTATATTCCATCCCTAGTAAACTCATATTTAACGAGTTCAGAGAGATACAAATATCAGCTTTAGAAACGGTTCGAGAAATGCTGCTCTAAATTATAGTCGCATAGTCGCATGATTGGTTTTACTCTGCAGGGATGCCGACGTCAAAAATGTATTTTATTCATGGAATTCGTGTCTGCTGTTGCTGTGACTTTTTCCGTTTTCCCGCATACCGGTCAACTTAAAATACTGTATTGGTACAGCGGTATCTATAATGTCTATAGTTAGTACGGAGTTGATGTTCCCGTAAATGTCATTCGATAATCTACTTTGTGCCGAAATAATACTGTTAAAAGTTTCATGTTACATTAAATATACGTACTTAACATTTTGTGTCCTTTGTGTATACCGTAGCAATGTAAACAATGACTCCGAAACGCAAGAAAAAATATTTTTTCTATGACACATGAACATTCAAATTATCATTCAATTACCTATTGAAGTATTGAGCACAAGTATTTTAATGGCATTTATTATAATTTTAAAACTACCAGTATCAATATTAACAGTTATAATTGTATTTCAACATTAATTTCGTTATTCAAGGAATAAAAAACAGATCCTACACGATCTATACTATTGAGTCCATATTGAGTTATAAGTACCATTTTTTTTTTCATCATTAATACTTGAATAATCTTTAGAAATTTCAGGGTTCTGGTAGAATCCGATACAACTGAATACATTCGAGTATGTAAGAAAAATCTTCTGTTTTGGTAGACATGATTTAGTTTTCACGTTTTTATAAAGAAATATCAACATATAAATCGTATTTACTATCACAAGATAATAAGGAATAATTATAATATAAAATCAGGGGTGGATAGGGCCGTCGGGACAGAGGGATTTTCCCGGTGGGCCACTGCTTATATTGACGAAAATGGGCTGATGAAAACTATGACTACTAATACTATTATACATGTACATACATACAAATAAAAGTAAATAAATATAATACTGATAATATATATTTAAATCTAGCTTAAAACTATAAATATCATAGTAAATTTCTTTAAAATTAAGAAGAAAAAAAGTATTTACAGTAGGTTTACATAATTTTAAATATAATTATTTTTCATTTATTATTTTAATTGAATAATCAAAAATAAAATATTAAATTTTATTCAAAATTTCGAGTGCATATTTTTTTATTTTTTTTAATGCATATTTTAACATATTAGTGCATATACTTGTGCATGTTAAAGATCTTTTAGCGCATATTTGATTGGTTTTCAATGCAAATAATTCCGTGCTATAATGATAACTGATTGTTCAAATTTAAATTATCATATAAAGTCACTAATAAAACCCCACGTCAAAGTTGATTACTGATATATCATGTTTTTCCACAATAATTATATACGAACCATGTAAATAGCATAATATTGCTAAAATGTTGTATAACTAGGTATGCTTCAAAAACGAATTAAAAAGAAAAGGAGATGCAGAAAATAAAAGAGATAAAAATCGTAAAGTTGTTAGAAGAGAGCAAAACATGCGTAAAATGAGATAGTATAATATATATTATAATTTTAAATATTATTTAAGAACGTCGAAAAAAAAAGGTGGTGATTGTCGTATCCGTTATTTCAAAGTTGAGGTAATTATTTAGTTGAAACTTGGATATAATCATGTGGGCCGCTCAGTGCCGCAAAAACTGGGTATGCAGAGTATGCCGCGAACACGGGCCCCAAGGCTTCCATACATTAAGGGGCCCCCTAATTCTAGCCTAAAATAAACTACACTTTACAAATGCACAATTATTTAATAATATTATATTATTATTTTATAATTAAAAGAAACTTTTTTTAAAATGCAGGTAAGGATTTTATAATATTTATTTAACAATGAATCCATTGAGTATTTGAGTAGGCATAAAACATACCTACCTAAACTATTTAAACAAATTTACTACATAAATATGTAGTGAAGTATAATATAAAAGAGTTTTAGGTATTTAATTAGATATATATATATATATATATTTATATACAATTATCATACACTAACTTATGTGAAACGTGTTTTAAAAGCAATAAAAATTGATACTTATAAATAAGACGTACAACAAAAATAAATCCTAGGAAGGGGCCTAATATAATTTCCGCACACGGGCCTCCTATTTTCTAGCTGCGGGACTGGAGCCGCTGTATTCTATTTTTCCCGGGTCGATCAGATTATGCCTATCCGCTCCTGTGTAAAATATTAATATTCAAGTGTATTGTTGCTGTATGTATCATATTATATCATATGTGCACACATCTCAATTCATTTTACAGAAGCTGTCATATACTATCTTATTAAATACGAAGGACTTAAATGCTAAAACTGAATTTGACAGTAAAATATAAAAATACTATTGGGTAAAATTGGAAATGAATTCATTTTGTACGAACTTACTTATTTAATTTAACGTCAGTTATTTTCGTAAAAATCGATTTGATCATCTTAGACATATACGTTTTTTTTTTTAAGTTTACCAAATAATATTTTACTATAAAAATCACTTTCAGCATGAAAATCCACAATACTTAACAAATATAGAACCGTTTCTTTTAATCTGAAAAGTGTTATCCACACTTCCACTACACTATGAATATTGAATATTTAGACGTTAGCAAAATTTTGATACGACTTTATATCAAAATTGATAAAATCTACACATTATAGACAACCAAGTAATTATATTCATATAATTTTATTACATATAATTTGCTAATAAAATTCGATAGATTTGTTGACCACAATAAGCATACGTAGTTGAATGAATACATTTTGTAAAACATTACAAGGTGCTAAATTTAAATGACCATTTTATGAAAAATTGATAATTGATAATTTTGCGCAATATTTTCGTACTTCATGAATTATGAAAAAGCTATTTCCTTTTCATATTATAAAATATTATAAAAAGCAACGTGAGTGTTTATCACAGTAAAAAACTCAAAACCAAAGTGATACTAAATATTGTGTAGTTGTGCACAGTATCGTATATTCATGTTCAAACGGACAATAATGTATTGTATTTTAAACACGAATCACTCAATATCTATTCTACACTATCAATAATATTTTGCAATATTATTAATTATATAGAATCCACTAGTAGTATTAAATAGTTTGTGTTAAAATTAATTTATACCCAGCCTAAAAAGTTTTGAAAATATTTAATACATTACATTTTTGTATTTCTTGTCGTATATTATCACATCAAAATGTGTGTGCTGCATTAGGTACAATACAATTTTTTTCTCTTTCCAAGTTTATAAAATATTTTTCGTTCTTGGTATTCGCTAAACTGCACAAAAAAAATGAAATAAAATAAAAAAATAATTTCTACCTTTAATTCATTTTTTTCAATTCACTCTTCTTATAATTTCTTTTTGAACTTTCACTCTTTTTAATATAACTATATTTATTCGATTACCATTGATATATATATATATATATATATATATGTTCGTTTTAGTAGTTAATCGGTCTTTTTAAGTATTTATTCATTTTTTGTTTGTTCGAATAATATTATTATTGCAAGTTATATTCGTTACGTTAAACTTGAATAAGAAAAAAATGATTTTTAATGAATTGATGATAAAAATATTTTATTTCGGAAAATTGCGTTTTCTGTATCGTATTTTCAGTAGTAGATTCTGTGAAAAGCATTGATGTTCACTTATCGTACAATCTATGGTCTTTCATATTTTTAAACTCTATCAAACACTGATTCTTGTACATTCGAGATAGGAGAAACGAAATTTTGCATAGATATCATTTCTCGAAATTCTAATTGCTACTTTCAACGGAAAAATAATACTTGACATTTCGCCATTTTTTTTATTTTTATTTTTTTTTTTTTTTTAGATACTAGTTATTGTTATTTGATTTCAATATCATATTAATGAGGTATATACAATTTGACGACGTGACGGATAAATTTAATAATTTCGTGAGTGCATTATTGTGTGTAGTTAAAACGAAAACGATTTCAAATGCCTATCCACTTGCCTATGAATGCCATAAATTCGTTCCCTTCGTGAAAACAATTTGACGTTAGATAAGTATTATTTCGTAATATATGCAAATTATACATCAATATGCATTTGTTCAAACCCATCGTACTACGCATACATTACATAAGTTTTGCACATACAATTACGTTATACATAATATATATTCCAGCAATTAGAATACATTTTGTTTGAAAAACCTAACCGGGCCATGCGAAAAAGAAATTTACAAAATATAATAAAATGCTGAACTTCAGTAGAGTCGAATAGGAACCCCGTATGTTTTTTTTCAAACCTCGTATGCTTCTGATTCACATTACTAATCAATATTACTGTGGTTTCAACTGTGTTGATATTTTGTTGTGCATTGTACACTGGGTATGAAATACTTATTTTGGGACACATTTTAATATGCTTTAAAATTAAAAATACAAGAGGTCTAAAAAGAAGAAATTAAACGAAATTTATATGTACTACAGAAATAAGTTGAAATTTAAAGTAAATCCCATACGCCAAAACGTACGTAATATAATTATTTTACACATCATAGTAACTGCAGAGTTATTCAATAAGTTGTCGGCATGTCTAAAGTAGGTAAATTAAATTAAATACTTCAAAAAAGTAGTTATAGCCATCAAGTGTTTACAAACTAAAAATAATGTACGTGTACAACATATATAATTATAATTTCAGTATTAAGTAAGAACCACCATGAATAAACCTCTAACGTCGTTTTAGAACTAATTAAAACAAACAGTTTTATTTGTTTCTTAAAGTATTATATAGTTTTGTGTGTTTTCGCAATTTCATTACGAGAAGTGCACGTAACTTAAAAACTTTAAAAAGTCTAAATATTATAAGCGAGAAATAAAAAAAGAAGAAAATAAACGAGATAAAGAGACTATTATATATTTCCTTTTTTTCTTATAAATTAATAAAGTAAAAGATTTATAATTTTATTCACGCATTTTCCCCTTGAGAAAACACTGTATGCTTTTTATATTATTTGATTTTAAACTAATGATAACGATATAATTTATCAGACCGATTTTACGGTATCCATATTTATGTGCTTAAACTTTTAGATATCTGATAAAAAAAAACTTTTTAAAAACTATTAAATTTATTTATTTACTTATCCGTTTTGTTACATTTTATAAATTGTTAAAATTACGGGTTTGATTCAGATTCACCATTATTATTGTGCACGTACCGATATCATTAATTGTTATAATACATAAGTTATTGAAAATAATTAATTTATGTTAGTCGAGTCGAGTTGACAGAAGAATTTTAAATTATAAATTATATAAAATATATAACTGTTAAAAATTATTAAATAACAAATTCGTCTTTTAATCTTAATTTTGATACGGAGAAAATATTGAAAAACTATTAATCTATTAAATGTATGCAAATTATCGTGGAAATAAATAAATATTTATGTTCTTTTTGAATGTACAGGAAATTGTTAAGTTTTTAAAAACAATTATCATAAAAGTGCACTGATAATTGATACAATAATTTTTAAATTGTTCGCCTCTTATATCATTGCGATTCGTATAATGCCATTCGTCAGATAAATATTTTGTAATTTAAACGTACCCAGTAATTTTTCATGCAATGAACGGACAACAGCTAATTTACTAAAACGGTAATTTAAACGCATTGGTCGATAAATAACGGCACACATTTATTAATTGAATATTTTGTAAAAAATAAAAAAAATAAAAAACCCACATAGCACGCCAACCGTAGTTAAAGATATAATAATATAATAATGTTATGTTTGCGCCGCGTGAAAACGTACGATAATGGTGTTTATTGTTTATAAGTTACGCCTTAGAGTTTTATTATATCACCAAACACCGAACGGTTTCGCGTATTATACGTGCATCATGATAAGTTTATCATATGGCAGACACGGCGAAGTTTAGCACCTAACAAATGCAATATTTTGCGTGGTCGAGACTTTCAGCTAGTTAAAGGTACGGTTTCCCATTATCTGCGACTGGTCGCAACGACTACACACAATAACTAGTCGCAGCAACCAAATATTGCGTATCGACATGTGGCTGATCCAGAAGGAGGGAGGTTTAGCAGGTCAGCTTATCCATAGTTAATATTTAAATTATCGTCGGCCTCCGACGGCTTCGTATTTTTTTTATGTTTGCCGACTATGGGTTGAAGTTAATACTAGACAGACGCAAACGCCCCAGTTTCAATCGCCCTCAAATTACTTTTAATTATATTATTAATATTATATTATTCTTACTTTGTTTGATTGTAATATTTCTTATATTATTACTATTGTATTATTCTTAATTTGTTTGATTGTAATGTTTGTCTAATGTAACAGGGCCTAGCCCGTTTAATACTTAATAAATAAATAAATAAATAAATTAAGCCAATGGTATAATTGTATGGTATAGTAAAACATTTCTATGTCGAACCCCGTGTGATAGGTATTGCATAAAAAAAATTAATATTGATGTTTTCAATGATAATTATGATTAAACTTAAAGAACACATTAAATGATTATATTGTGTTTTTCGTTACAAGGTACACATTTATAATCAAGTTTTGGCCCTAATAAGTGGCCTCTTATGTACATAATAGCCTGACCTGCTGTTCTCTAGTTGTGGATCCGTTCCTGATACCAACTGATTTTGTAAACGCGACTACCCATTGCAGCCGAAGTTATAATAGTTCGTTTTATCTTGATATTGTGTAGCGTACAAATATATTTATATAGAAGATAATTTTTCATTTTGATGATTTATTATTGTACGAATTGCGATGTAGGATATAATTATTTTTAATTATTTCTAATTATTATAAAACAATCACTCTTCTATTAGAAGGAGAAAAAGAAGAAAATGAAATGAAAAAATTCATTATTAACTAAAAAAAAAAAAAAGAAAACCAATAGACAAATTTTGCCATTTTAATTTATATAACAATTAAGTATATTTCCATCATAAACTACAAAAAAAAAAAAAAAAATTAAAAAGAAAACACGTTAAAAATGTATGCGATTGATACCGAACATTACCTACTGTCAGATCAATACAGTCGCAACGACTATTTGTAACACACGAAAATAAATTAAAAATCACGTTCCCTGATTAGATAAAGACCGGTCATTCGATTATTGATCATTCGTTGCGTTCAGTTGTTGCAACCAGTCACAGATAGGAAACCGTACATTAAACGTTAAAGATGGTATCGCCGACCAACCCTTACCGTGCGCGGTACGTGTTTTTCAACAGTTTCTTTTCCCGATGACGTACCGTCGGTCTCCTCCTATAATCCGTCAACTGTTCGTTCCGTTTCTATCCATTTCGTCACCAGGTTGGTTTCAAAAATGAATCGTGTCCCTTACACGTTATGCAAATCGAAGAACGCTTAAATATACGCGAGGCCAACCGCGTTACGCAGTCTCTTCGGATCTTCCACCACGACTGTCAAGCTTTCGCGAAAATCTGATGATAACGCTCTACGATTAGCGAACGAGTCGAGACCACGCAACGTCCTCAGTCGATTATTATTAATATTATTTTTACAATTATAGGTCTAATCGCCTCCGTCCATCGACACTGAATCTAATCGGAGGAGTGTTCTGAATATTATAATTATCTGGTAAACATGTGTATAGTATTTACATGGTATTATCTATCTATATAACCTAGCCATTATACGCGTATTGGTGTTTAACGGCCACCAGCAAATTGCATTTAATAGATAATAATTTATCTTATAGAGGTTATATAGAAATATAATATTATTAATATTTAAATAAATAATTGCAATCTAATTTTATTCGGAAAGTAGTGTAAAAAAGTCGAATTCCACGTAAAAATTAATAATATTCTGATTTATTTTGATGATCACCTAAATCTACGTTATTCTATCTAAAATCACATACTATTCATATTTATTAACTGTTCATTTTTGAATATTTATAATAAAAAAGTTATGATACTCAATTATCACGGTTATTATTTTTTTTTTTATATAAATTTCTTTTAAAATCTTTTGCAATTATATTTTTGTTTCTCGAATAAACTTTTAATTATCTTTTTCCAACAAATTATACGTTAACACTTCAATTGTGTTACAGAAAAAAAGAAAGTAAAACATTCGTAGAAGAAGTTTGTTCATGAGTAGTCATCTATCATTTGACGCGATTACTAAATTTATTTTTGCTTGGACTTGAAAGATCAATATAGATAGATATAGAAGATAATGGAAAAATGTATTCGCTCTAGGATAATACTTAAAAGATGTTTGTCTGATAAGCATCAAAAAGTAAAGCGTTAAAAATTGGAAAATAATTGAAATTTACGAGCTTGTTTCTGAATGGAAATCAACGCGAGAACTATCGTCTAGCATCAGCGAGTATTAGGTGTTTGTGCTGAGTAACCAACGATATCGTGTTATTGATGCGGCTACTAAAATTATTAGTTGTATATAAAATACAGAATACAATTAAATAAATAAAAAATGTCATCCTAGTGCATAGGTCAGGTAGTTTGGTTTTGTAATATTTTATTTATCTACTAATTTTCTTTACATACTTAATCGTTCATCACAATAATTTTCTTTCGGTTCAAATCTAAAAATATAATCTTGACATCTTATATACTAACAGACACGGTGTAAACTAGTTATTGAAAGTTGTCAAATATTTGGCAGATTGTGTGGTTACTGTTACTCCACCTTTGTACTGCGTATTAAATATTTGTATAAATATTTAATCACCTCGGGTTCGTTATACTTTGATAATCTATTAAATATACATAGAAAAAACTGACGTCTGTACGTGCACTACAATTTCAATAATCACAGTCGCGGGGTTAACATTAACGAAAATAAAATTACAAAGCGGTATACGCACGTTGACAAAAGAATCGCAACGTTTCGTTCATCCCCATGGCGCTGTCTGGTCGCGCTGGCAACGTGATGATTAAGCGATGTCGTAAAAAATAACGATTTTGATGAAAAGCGACTTTATTAAACTCGCACTTTTCCGCGTGATATCGTTTTAATTATTCATTATTGAGTTGTTAGCAGGAGAACTCGGTGAGGAATTTTTAATCGGCCATCAAGTCAAAACCATGCTGAACATCACCTCCCACCGTATCCATGTATTCATAATTAATATAATATCGTGTATTCACTTTCCTTTTTTGCCTGTTTGCTCAAAGACTGTCTAAAAGGCATACAAATCGGATTTACATTGCAACCGCAGGTGCCGCTCAGATTTATTATTAAACGAAATTATATTAATGCTCAAATTTTTCGGGAAACGGCATTGGGTTAACAGCAATTTTTTTCACGCCTTATCACGCTCTACACAACGCCATGATAATAGTTCTAGATGGTTTCTTCCTCGTTTTAAGAACTTATGCATGCACTATTAACAGAGCATATGTTAGAAACATTAGTCATTTGGTTGCTTTCTAATCATACGTTTTAAGTTTCTTACCAACTGTTAGAAACTCTAAAAAAGTAACGATCGAAGAATAATCTTGTTACTTTTATCGAGTGTGAGCACATTTTTGATAGTTTGTTCCCCGAATTCTTCCGTACTATATAACTGTAAACCTAATAACTTATATTTAATATATATATATATATGCATAAATTAATATAAATTACTTATATTTATTGATTTATAAATTTCAACTACACACGATTGAATTACGAAAACAATAAACTCGTCTCATAATCAAATATTATTCCGGTCATTTACCGTATCGAAAATTTCAATTAAAAAATCTTAACTCTGTACCGCTCATGGGTACATCGTTGCGAATGGCAGATGATTAGTGCGTGTTTCCCTACCCTTATTCCTTTACTCTGTTACGGATGTCGGGGTGTAAATTTCACTCTATTCTCTTCGTATCGGCCGTGTGATCCTCGTCGTATCCTTATCGGCATTAAGATTAATGACGGGCACCCTCCTCTGTGTTTACACTTGCGTGTGTGGTGAAAATGAAAGATCTTCTCTCGCTCCGAATTCCATGCATCAAAGTCAAAGTAAATAATAATGAAATCAATGTAACTTATAGTAATAGTTTGTCAAAGCGAGTTAGCTTTGTTGTGTTAATTGTATGCTATAGAAACGCGATAACATTCATATCTGTCGATCAGTGCACCATTTATATGAACATCCAAGAAAATATAATTGAATCGGTCATTTCAAAAAACCATATCTCAATTAAATGAAAATTGTTAGGAAACGTAAATAACTATTTTTAGAGATCAAAATTAAATTGAGATAAAAATTGTAGAAGGGTTGAATTATTTAATTCCCTTATAAAAAATACCAACTATGATATGGCGGTCTCACAGGAAATATGCATAATTATTAGTTAAACACTTCTATCACATAAAACTAGTTTTGAAAATATGTGGAGAAATTGTCTTTTCGAAATGACCGATTCAATTGTTTATGTTAATACTTTTGGATTTACGTGAATGTGGTCGCCGTTTACTATCATATTTTTGGAAATCGTTTTCTCAAATAATATAATATTCACCGGTGAAACAGTATTATCATGATAGAATAGATGTAATTAAATTTTGGAATACACCCGTTATCTGAGTACGGTGCTGGTTTGAAATTTCACTTTATCTGTTCACACACAACTTATTGTCTCGAGAATTCATTATTTCTATAAAATATAACATTTGTGTAAACTATACAAAACTAATTGTCTTTAATATTAACCAAGATTGATACAGAAAAAAAATATTGCTTGAGTATTTTTTTAATTGATTATATTTAAATATTAAAGCATTTTTATTATATTTAATTAATTGTCTAGGTTTAACTTTAGATTTTCTGTTACTTAGAATTTAATTCTTAAAGACATTATTTTTCTAAAAATGTTTTTATTTTTAAATCCAATAACAAACCAATGCGATAGCTTATTATTAGTTATAACTATTTTAGTTTAGATATAAAGAACTGAGAAGGAATTTCATATTAATTTATATTTAGTTTGTTCTTCCTCGTTTAAAATAATTTTAATTTATAAAGTGATAAAATTTAATCTAGTGTTCAAGTATTCGTATTTTTTTTCTTAAAAAAACCCCTGAATATAATATATAAATATTAAAATATATAAAATTTATATTATATTAACATATAATAATATGTAAATAAATAAATATTTATAAAATATATGTTTTTTTTTCTAACCATGTCATAATTCCAGAACTTGGTAAATGTTTTACTTATGTAAATTCAAAATTGTCACTGTAATATAATGCATCATTTGAATTATACTTCATGGGTATGCATTGAATGTTTAACTTATAAATACCTATTTTATTTTTCACTTCTCGGATCGTCCATTAAGAGCATTAAAGAAAAAATGTATAGCTCCGGTTGGCATTTTAAAAGTAATTCACGTTGATTATTTCACTTCTCACTAGGTATTTACATTTATTTTACTAAAAGTATTACCGTACGACCGCTTTCAGTTATTTCATTATGCAGTTGTGTGTGATTCGTGAAACGTTTTCATCATTGAAAGTAACACGAGTGAAATAAATAACTTAACCAAACCTAACTTTCATTAGTACTAACAATTTAGTTTTTAAAACGTTAAAGTGTTTTAGATTTTGATTAATTTTTTGAAAATATAATCACTCACGACGAAATGATTTCTCTACAAGTCAGATTGATTTTTAACTCCTCATATCATGGCCCGAATGAAACAATGTGTTATCTAGAAGCATCTAAATAATACTTGTAATTAAAATATATTGTGAACTCTGCATGTTATGACATTTTTTATTTTAATTTTCGAAGTCGATAGTTGTTGGCGATCAATTACATTTTTCGAATTTTTATAACTGCAACTTGTTGCTCGGTGGTATGCTATTGAGCACTCATTTTTTTTCCTGTTCCGCATCGTTCAGTCTGGTATTATCGCATTTTCAGTCACATGAACAGTTGATTAATGACCATCTATTAATGAGATACAGTTTTGTATGCGTATTTATATATTTTAGACGTATTGTATAAACTCATTTTTTTTAAAAAGGGAAACGGTAAACAATATTTTAAAACTAAGTATGTGTATTTTTTAAGGATTGGTATTTGGTTACTTCCCCAGATTTACATCTCGTTATCCGTCCACAGTATTTTTCGAATTTTGACTTACCGAATCAAACGCTTGATTTGGCTTTCCGATGACGCGCATACGGTGATTGAGTGAACGATAATGTTCTAGGATGCAATTTAAGAGTTACTCAGCTACACGCCTACGTGCAATAACTCGTTCAAAACAGAAATTACGGCGAGATAATGTTGTGGCGTGTAGACGTATACGGTGAAAGCATAATAATCGGGTGACGTACTGTGTTCGAATATAATATAACACAATAGTTAAGCGGATTTCGTTCGGTCGACACACATTAATATCAGTATATGCGTATAATATAATATTATGCAATTGGGTATGGGGATCCAAGAGGCCTCGGTGGATTGGACGTGGTAAGAAACTGTATTCTGGATAGAAAATTGGTGAATATTCAGGGAAACGAAGAAACATGTACGCATATATATGTGTGTGTGTGTGTGTGTGTGTGTATATCTATACCTTAACGTATTAAATATAGTATTGTGAACACGCGAGCCCAATCGATAACCCTATCCTCTCAAGACGACGTATTAGGTTGTATTTTAGACAATGAATTCCAAGTTATCACGTGCATGATAGGTAAATAGTTCAGTCGTAAAAATACCTATCGGTCTCATGTTCGTACACTTTCTTCACAATGCCGCTCACAAACACACACACACACACAAACACACCTTATCCTTATTCCTTTTCGAACCGAAGGCCTTAACAATCAAAGGATTTTTATATTCTTGGCGAGACTAGAAAAAATAAAATGTATATATTTTTGAAACTTCTTCACGTGTGTATACTATATTTCATATTTAATACATGTAATATTATCGAGATTCGATTCGTATTCGAAAATGTATAACATTTCGTTTCAGTATAATGATATTTACATTAAAATTAGTTAAACATAATTTGGTTGAAAGGGTATAATTTTTTCTTGTTAATAATGATGATTTATAATTGACCTTTTTTATGATATCGTTAATTAATTTATTATATCTATAATTACTGTTGTGAAAATTTTTTTTATTCGAATGCTATTAATTATTCCCAAAAAAAAGTTACTCATATCATCTGTCACCATAATTTTACCATTACTTTGAAAATTTTATTTTCAAAGTAAGGTATTAATTTATTTTCTGAAAACACGTTGAGTGGCATGAACTATTGTTTACTTAAAACGCTAAAACTTAATAAATACATGATTAACAGCTGATTACTTGGCTATCAAAATTTAAATAATTTTTAATTTAACAAATATAGAGGCTTTTAATTATTATTAAACTCATACAAAATGTTTTGTATACTCACTCAATATCTTTAAATATTAATGATCATGGTATAATATAATCATAACGTTTTAATATAACAACTAAGTGCTAACGGTTTTCAGTTTTCTCCAAAAGTATTTTTATTATTTAAATTTAAATGAATTAATGTAATGATATGTATATATAGTGCAACTTCCTCACTACGTTCTTCTACTTAACGATATTGTTTATTTAAAGAATTATTTTTTTAGAACTATTATTATTATTTTTAAACAATATTAATTCTATTTAACGAATTCCTTTATATTACAAATTTATTTTGTTCTCCATGAAACTTTATTGCATAGAAGTTTCACGGTTTATAAAAAAAAAAAATTTAAAAAAAACAATAATTTTGTTTATGGCAAATCGTGTGGTTGATACACAGAGCTTTTTCCTAATTTATTTATGAAAAATTTGTTTTTTCATTTAAAAGTAAATTTATACAGTAAGTATTTTTTGTTTGGAAATGTAAATAATTGTGAATCAAGACTTGATCTAAATCTATTTTCATTTAGGGTGGTTAACAAGTTTGACAAACACACAAATGAATGCGTGGTTTACTGTTTATATCAACTTATGATTTATTCCCAAACACCAGTGTGACAATACCAAAATTTACATTTAGACAGACTGTCGCGGAAAGTTATGAACAAATTTCTAGCTGTTGGTTATTGAAAATAACTCAGTCGAGTTTGTGAATACTAGAGATCGGATATGAACAGGAAGAAATATTGAGACACGATATCGATAAATTCTATGATTATTTAAATAAATCAAATGTTGTTATTTTATTTATTTTTTTTTTTTGTAATTATAATTAATTGTTTTGTTTTATTTTAAAATGCACTTAACTAGACGATTATGAAATCTATAATTATTTAGTATGCATTGTACACATCCATATGTAGTTCGGCCGGCGGAATTGAGTATTTTGTGTAAGTTGGTTCGTCATGAAATTACACAGCGACCTTTAGCCTAACAATAGTCGCGTTGCATTATGCGACTTTCAAGTTATGTTAATTTTTGTTGTCTTTTTTCAACTAATAGGCTTAATATTTCCGGACAACGTTATACTTTTTTTACGGATTTGTTTACACCAATGCAGTACCATTTAATGCGTTTCTATAATTAATATGGTTCGGAACATGTACTTATTTGGAACATGATTTAGTCTGCTGAAGTACGATGCCAGAGGTATTTTACAACGGGTGGAATATGATTAACTATGACAGTTTAAAACAACCCGGTTATAATTTAATTATTTATTTTAATTGTGTGAGCTATGCGGTACTTTTATTACAATAACTTTAAATTATATTTGTAAGGATAACGGATTATGAACGCATCGTGGTCTTAGCCCGGTGGAACCGTTGATCCTATAATATTGTGTAAACGGCGAGAGCGTAGGCACAACTAGAAAGTGGTTGGCACCTTAAATGTTTTTATAGCTCTCCCAGATTAAAAATATTAAATCTCAGAATATTGTATATGAGATTGAGATAAAATCTAATAATCTCAATTCCTGAAATAATTATTAAGTTGTTATTTGGTGTATAATGACTTTCATTTTACTTAGGAATATCCAAAGTTTGTTTTGTTTCACAGAATCACGTTTTTTTATCTTCTTGTTTTCTTGCTAAAATCTGAACTGAACCTTTAGAAATGAGTAATGACCAATTTTGTCTACATGTAAATCAATGGATAGGACTGTGGGACTTAGTCTCTACAGATCTGTATTATGTTAGTATAATTGTAGACTCCTCCCCAAGATATAAGCTCTAGTTGCTTCATTGGTGATATTTTTTGTAATTGTCAAAATTGGTGAGATTCGGAACACTCGATATCAAACCAGATATAATGATGATGTATTATATAACTTTATCATAATAATATACATAGGTGTGTCTAACATTTTTTCGCAGGTATGGCCAATAAAATTTTTTATTAGGAAAATTTAAATATTCATTTAGAATACGAAAACAGAGAGTAACTTATACACAATACACTATCTCGAGAATGTACATGTTTAGTAATTTTAGCTACTATAGTAGCTATTGCTAGTAAATAATATACTAATTTCCTTCAAAAAAAAATAAAAGATCTATAATGTAACATTCAACTACACAGGTACTTATAGCTATGGATATTAGATAATAAATATTATTGATTAGTTTTTGTCACAAACATATTATATAAATAATATATTATGTGAAAATATTTATTATTTAATTCTGTTCTATTTAATCATTCTTTTTACTTTTTAGTCATTATTTTTAATGATTTAACCATACATTTAAAACGGAACTAAATTTTGCAGGTCTGGCCATGGCCAGAGTGGCCATAGCCGTAAACACGCCTATGATAATATATATATATATATATATGTATGTATGTATGTATGTATAATAAATATTATTATGATAAAAATAAACGATTACCAAACAAGTGCAATAGTGATACGATATAAAAAAAGAATAACTGTATAATTGTGTATGAAACTATTTTTGTCACGTATATAAAAAAAATATTGCAATTTATTGATGCCACTTGAGAATGGTTTGGTTAATTTTCGAATTGTTCCAATTTTTTTTTAAATTAAGTATAAAGATTAATTAAATATTTGAATATAATTTCTATGTATATATATATATGGATTATTTTTTCCTACGTCGTAAAAAATAAATCTTTATATAGATACACAATGCACGGATGTTAAGATAGTCGAACAGTTGTTAGTTCTGTGTCTTAGAGACATCGATAATGGATGCAGCAACACAAGTGAGCCTGCAATAGAAAAGTGGCGAAAACTCTGTTGAAAGTGCACGTGTGCGTGCGCGCGCGTAAGTTTATAGCGTTTGTGTGTGTATGTGTGTGTCTGTGTGTGTGTATGAGGGTGTGTATGCAAGCACAAGAACCCTCCGAAAAGACTAGAAGTGCAAATGATGTGTTAAAAAAAGGAGGGTTGTAATGACGAGGACAAAGGATCGTGTCTCGCGTAATCGTAGTTTAAGAGATTACTCTTTCGGATGGACAACGCTCGTTCTTTTGTGGAAAACTTCATATGGGTGTGTGCATATTACATTATAGTCACGACGACAATACTACGCTATCTGTGTCGCAGTTTATCGATTGGAGAGTGAGCAGCGAGCGAACAAGTGTGCGGAGTTCTAATGAGCTTTAGACGCACGCGAGTTCTACGAACAAAACCAACCGGGGGTGTCTGTGTACCATATATTCGTTCGAATTCTAGGCGGAACCGGCAATTTCGGATGCAGTGAACCTGAGAGTAAAGGGTTGAATGATTGAGTGTTAAGAATCGTCAATCACATATACAAACAAATATTGTAGGATATCATCGTCGTTTTGTTGAAAGAATTTTTTTTCCCTCATGTAACGATCAAAGTTGGATGACTTTGAAATAAACGAAAACGTGTTGACTCGCATGAGAAAAGAATTTTTCCCCGTTCACTTGTATTAGCGTGTATTAGTGTTATGTTATTATTGTGTATACGTATATAGTACGCGTAGGCCCGTACGTGCGCGTGTGTATACGTGCACGTTATACTGGAGTATCCACGTGTATACGACATATTTGAAATATGGCGTCGCGAGGAGAGCGGTCTTGCAGATTTTATTTTATTTTATTTTTTACTCAGAAAATAAAACAGCTTGCATAACAGCTATACACGTATACAGAGCATGCCCATATACATATATACGACGTCGTATGCTATATGTGCATTAAAAAAAGACTGTAAGCTATGGCGGGTGGCACGTATTTTGATGTACGAGTCACATGCAACTCTGACGGTTCGTTCGAAACGAGAGAAAACAGAAGTGGGCAAAAAACAAGCGCGTTCTCTGTACAACATCCCCTGTGATATGATTACGCTGAACGTTCGTTGTTTGAGTCCGTATCGTGTATTTTCTTCAAATTATTTCTATATTATATACATACATATATATATATTGCTTTTAGATATTAACTAATTCAGGGAGTTCGGTCGAGCATAAATAAACTACATAAACATAATCATTATGTTATACATTATCTATACAATACATATTTTTATGTCCGGCTTTACGAGAATCATTTAGCGATTTATTTTTGAAAATGGGGTGTGGGCAGAGAATTTGATCTACTTGATTCGACCGACACTTCTTACCCTGAGATTTGGATAGTAATTTGTTTTTCTTCTTAACCGTGTTGAACATTAAACGTGTTTCATTGACATTACGGTCGACTTCAGCACAATCGTAAAGCCAAACGAACCCAAAGTCGGATGATTGTTCAAAAACGATTCCGGTAACAGATGTGGTTCAAAAACCACAAGCATTAGACCGCACGTTGAACGTGACGCTGAAATGACGGATGCGCGGAACGTACGACGCGAAATCGTTACGCGGGCGGAAAGGTAATCATTTCCAGGCGCAGTTACTACATAGTATGCACAATGACGCGGCAGGCACTCTCTCGGAGACTCTCGCGGGGGTTGTTCTAATTGATGGCACGTGCAATTTTAAACCACTGCCGAGTAAATTATTGTCGCGATACGTGCGCGCGTGGTAAGTTTATGCCGGGTAACGGAGTAGGGTTGCTAACAAATCGTGGTTTTCGTCGCCGTTGTTGTACACGCACGCACACCGTGTACACGACGTATGGTTAGTACAGCAGAGTGGTAACAATGGTTATGCGCGCGCTTACCATTATGTATAGCATGACTAGCATTAATTGTCGGAACTGTACCGCGAAAGCTGCAGTAATGTTTAATTACACATTCTACGACCCTCCGGTTGTTCACCGAGGAAACGGGAGGTGCGGGGTTGATGTCATGACGATGACGACGGTGGTAGCGCGATGCTCGCAAAAAGGTAAAAATTCGAACCGCAGCTCGCGCCCGCAAAACGTTTTCGGCGTAGTCGCGCTGAGGTCCATTAATTATTTAAAGCGGACGGGCCAACAAGAGACAACGCGCGCGCGGGAATGGATACGCGGTGAAACATAGGCCGACGATGCTAAACAAACTGCACCGGAGCTCCGGCGAGGGACAACGGTGTAGGTGTAGACCCGGGTGGTCGACCGATCCTACCACGATAGCATCGTCGCCTGGGCACGGGCAGGGGGTCAGAAGACTTTGGAAAGTTCATCACCGCGTAGTTCGTTCGAATACGTATATATAAATATTGATTTGAGGAGTAACCGATTGGATTGCATGCAGCCACCGTTGTCGCCAAACGAGATCCTACAAAGATTTAGAGCATCATCCCGATCGTCGCATGTAACTCCTTCTCGAAGGGAATAAAACAATTAATCGGACTTTCCGCATTGTTCGATCCGATGCGCACTGCCGTTCCCAGTAGTACCGCCGTCGTCGTGCGAATCGCTGGTCGTCCGTAGTTAGATTAGATTGGATTCGGACGATGTTTTTCTCGTTACTGTGTCTACAGAGTTTTGAACTCACGGACACTGCTCGAAGGCGAGGAATTTAAATTATTTATCTCTCGGGTGAAATATATTCTGCAGTAATATTAACAGCCGTTTGAAACATCACTTGTTACTGTCCATTATTCGTATTCGTTTTTTTTTTTTTTTTATTAATTTTTTTTTTATTATCAACTGATGTAATTTTGGTATAATTTTTGTTTGCTATAGATGTCGTATGAATTTTAATAAAACAATAATTTTCACTACGACGTATTATTGGTAGGATTAGAACGAACTATCAGATACTTAACATAATATTAATCGAAAGTTAACATTTTTCTATTTACATTAACTAGTTAACATTTATCTATACTCTTATTTCAATGCAATTGGAATATTCAGTAACAAAAACTCGTTGCCGTTTTAGTGATCAATATTTTTTTTATTAATTCGAAATTCGACACAATTCCGATTTATTGATATTATTATGATTATTACGATTCGTGTATTATTTTTACAACTGTATAATATAAATTAATCTCTGTAGTACAATTACCCTCTCTGATTCCATCGACGATATTTATGTAACGCATTTGATCTGATTGGTTACACGGTAGTGTTCTGCACGGTCCGGTCTGGTCCGGTCTTATTGTACAAATATAGGTGAAGGATCGGTTCGGTTCGAATCAATATTTTTTCGAATGATTTTGGCCCGGTCCTAGTTTAAACAATAATAATTGGTTCGGTTCCTAAAATATAATCAGATCAGTCCTGTCCTGTCCGGACCAATCGATTCCGATTAATTTAAAATGTACGGCTAATATTACGGCTTGTTTCAAATCTAATATCTATTGAACAATGATTTATAATGTTAAAGACATTATTTATAGAATTAATAACACGAATATTATCATTATGGCCCATGGGATCAATATTTTACCCCAGCACCGTTGTTTTATATAAATTGTATGTACTATCATGTATATTGTATATATCTGAAATCTGTTCGTGGTACCTATTAGCTTTTAATAATTTATTGTCGACCATATTTTCAAGAAAAATTTATATTATTATTATATTATATATATTTTAAATATTATTCTCGTTATGGTGCGGGTAACGTAAAATATTGTGGAAGTGCCACGCCGCGCCGCGCTGTCGATATATATTAATGTATACAACTGCCAATTAAATACTGGTACATTATGATCTTGATTTATATTAATTATAGTTAATCTGTACATTATTTTGGGAAAACGAAGATTGGAAATGAAATGTGCACTTCTAATTTCTATCCATTCTTGTCGATAAAACTTGTATGTAATACTTGGAAAATAGTCGATTAGCCAGGCCAGATAGCAAGTAGTTCGATATTTCCACGTAAAATTCTTTGTAAAAATAATTTATACTTAATGAGATAAACACGAGTATAGTATAGTGTAGTATATATACGTATACCTAATATACCTATAATAAAATATAAATTTACTATAGTCTATTTTCATGGTGCAATATTTTTTTTAATTTGGATCGTTTATCCGCTCTATCATATTATTTTATACTTGGGGTCTTGTATGGTAGAAAAAAAATAGGTCCGCGGTCCGGTTCAGTCTGGTCCATAAGCTTTAACAGTCCGAAATGTATTAGTTAGGACCGGCGATCCGGTCTCGGTCCACTCCAATAAATTATTTTAAATTTGCAGTCCGGTCCGGTCTAAAATTAAATGTAGCAATCTGTTCGGTCCGACTTCGGTCCTTTTTTAACATTTTCAGTCCGGTCCGGCCCCTAAAATTACGGACCGTGCAGAGCACTATTGCACGGCTATAAAAATGGGCAGGGAAGGAATTGCAATTGACTTTATACAGATAAAATAATAATTTTAATTTTTATATAATTATCGTGCATACTAAACTGTCAGAGGTAAAGCAGAGGTAATCGCCATCGATCCCGAATAGACTGACGTTAATCTCTTCCACTTGGATTTTATATTTTAAAGTCTACTACTACCTATTTCTGCCTGTTGCAGTAACCATATCAAGTATTTATTTTGTCCCACTATTGTCGTACCAGTTAGATTGGACGACTGTTAAAAAAAACGTTGTCAGGGGTACGTGCAGTTGAAACATTTATTAAATATTGTACATCGAGTTTTGGAACACATACTGTATACATATGCACGTATACCATAGTATAAACAGGGATCGTGTTACAAACACTATTCTGTTGCTTAGTTTATTAATTCATCGAAAACGGATGACAGCCATATCACTGAATAGTTATTGGTTAAACGCAATGTATTTAAACGTAGTAGAACGACATCAAGTGGTTATCAAATTAAAGAATTACATTTCATTCGTTCTAAAATCTTGCTGAAAACAACCACTCGGCCGAAAAGCATATATTCTTGGCATTCTCGCACCTGCTAGTTCACTTATCAATTTTTTTATACACGAAATAATATTCACTCGAAACATAATAGGTGAGTGCTAATATTGTACCGTTTTAGTAGGTACATGATTCAAATTGGGCTAATTAACCCTAAAACCGTTTTCTTTTGAACACGTTCCGAACTCAAGTCAAACTATACGCTTTTCTTACCAACAACCGACCCGAATTAGGTAGCCAAAATTAATTAACGTTATGTAATTTACTAAATTGGTGGCGGAAAAAGCCGTGTTTCGAGAAACTGTACCGAAACTTCGATCGGCTAATCATAGGCAATGTTTTCCCTACACTAATATGTTGCTACATCATGCTCGTGCGTGTTATTATTTTTTCCACCAACGTGAACATTTCGTGTAAACACTGGGCGTGGTGTACAACGACTAGAGTAACTGAAGTTGCGTTGATTATTTCTTATCATTTTGGTTTTCAAGTCGACGTGTTCTCGGGAATATACGACGGCGTGTCTTTCGGTCCATTTAATATTCCAAACGACTCGAGTTTAAGATAATGATATAATATAACTAACGCGAAAATAATAATGAGTTTTAAGATACATTAAAATACATTAAATTGCCGTTAAATAAACTCAAAACTATCCCAGTTAAGCGATTAATTTACTATTCATATTCATGCCGATCAGTAATTTAACGCTCTTTGCAATAATTTATTTATTTGTATATTTCAGCTAAATCAATAACAACCTAATAAAATAAATTATATAAATAATAGCTGATACGTGTACCAACTGAGCTGTAGCTCGTATCTAGTACCTAAACAAAGGTTAAGGGTATTATAGTGTGTTGTTTAATAAAATACCTTTACAATTAAAATATGATATCTAAAACCTAATATAGTTTTAGATATTTTAATAATAAAATTAACATCAGCGTTACAATATGGATAAAATATTATATTAAAACATAAACATTTTTATAGTTTTATTAACACACACGTTTTCATCAATTCAGTAACAATTTTATTGATTGCTTTTTTTTTTTATTTGATTTATGGTTTTATTATGGTTATGATTTAATGGTGTCGTGATCTATTGTTGCCTAATATTAATATAAATATTAATTGAAAAAACTGAAAATATAAAAAAAAAAAAAAAAAAAAAATAATATAAAAAAATTTAAGGCAAATTAAAGTGTTACTAATGGGTGGCTGCTTTTCTCAAAATTTTTCACGTGTTATGTACAAATTTTATTAAGGATACGATGTATTTTTTTTTAACTATCTGTATATATACTAATCTCATTCACATCTACTTATTGTGCCACGTGGTATAGATCGTAGATCGCATTTAAAAAAAAAAAAAAAAAAAAAAAAAATTTGATTTATATTAATTTTATCATTGGTATTATTAGATTGACTTTCATATAAACTTTTTATTAGACTCTTTACTTCATTATTTAAATTATTATTTATAGTCCTACCCACGTAATTGTGGGAGTTTCTTGTTATATTAACTTATTAATAACGTATTTGGTGGTTTAATGTACTTTCCAGTTGTATTGTCTAATATACTTATAATAATTAGATAATGTGTTTATACAGTGAAATATTTTTTTGTAGATTTTATTTAAAATGATAAAAGAGGAGATAACTTCTCAACAGCGGACTATTGAAGTGATATTAGTTTTCTTCTCAGAATGTAATATTCAAGCATTCATAAATTTTTTTTGCAATAAAGTTTAATTTATTTTCATTAATCAATAATAGTGATGTATAAAAACTTAAATATAAATTTTGTCACTAAAAAATACAATTTTTCAAAGATAATTTTATAGATATTTTCGAAAAAAAAACATAAACATTTTAATTTTCTATAGTTTACTCAAATGAATATTTTAAAAATCATTAAAATCTTTAAAAAAAGAAAATGGCAATATTATTTAATAAAAATTTTAAGTTTCTATGGTTATTATTTTTTGAGTAACTTTAAAAACAAAAATGCAATTCTGTCGAAAAGTGTTATAACGTTAAGTTATATGTTTTTATAATTTTTTGTCAGTTTTTCACAGGTAATAGGAAAACTGTTGAGTTATTCTTAATACAATCTACAATAATGTATAAATAAGATAAAATATCCTATTGTAAATCTCTTATGATTCTGATGACCAAAGCAATTCTTCTGGTCGAAATCGTGTACATAGATACAAAAAACAATATAATAATACCAAAACAATCCTTGTTTCACTTAACATTTTACTTGACAGGAATGTGATGTTATTAGAAAAATATGATTATTTTTAATAAATTAATAACTTAAAAAAATATAATGATAATAATCCATAAATAATTGAATCGATTATTAAAAATGATTCTTGTTAAAGAAAATATTTTTTCCAAATTCATAATACGAAAAAAACAAGTGTTGTGTAGTATTGTGAAATATACTTATATATATTACGTATACTACACTTATAATGTTGTGAAAAAATTTTCTCTATATAATAGATTATTTTAAGTAAGTCATTTAATGTGTAATATCAAATCGACATATGACAATAATTAAACATTTAACTAAATTGGGAGTAATTCTTTTTTTTTTGTATATTAAAGATATTTTAAATGATCTCTCTAAAATAATAAATCATCTTATCCCTTAAAAATAAGTTACTTGAATGATATTTCATTATACTTAGTATAATTACGTAGATAAAATACAGGAATTATTAGTATTACTAATTTTATGAAGGCGTATGTCGACGAATAAACAGATATTTCAAAATCAAAAGTTGAATGGATTTTAATGCGTTTACACAATATTATCCATTTTATACTGATCAATTTGTGAATATAAGTAATATTTGAAATGAAGGCAGCCGCATCAATTGAAATTAATTTTTAATTGAATATTATAAAATTACTGTATCATAATTTTAACGGATTGTACACATATTTTATTTATTTGACGTACTTATTTTTTATCAGTGTATTCTCGGGCTTGTAAAAATGCAACATAGGGCTTAGGTTTATAAATATTCACATATACATATTGATATGTATATATCAATTATACGTAATCCAAAACTTTGGAATATTTTAAAAAAAGTCGGTGATTTTTTTTGAATTTATTTTTTGTATTTTATAATTAGTCTGGGCAATGGGTAAAGTATGTGCTTGTGTTTTTGTGTGTATGCGCGCGTCATTTATATAGAAACAAAGTTAACATTTCAAACAAGTTTGAAATTGTTTTGTGAAAAAGTAATTTTAAAATGATTAATGGTTGTGACTCGTATCTACTAGATATCCAATTGCAAATACGTGTCTCTCGTGGATTATCCAAATTCATATATAAATATATATATATATATATATTTATACTAGTGGTTATGTGCGTGTGTGTGTGTGTGTATTTATATAATGTTGTCAACTACACCGTAAAATTAATAGCTTTAATAATCAAGATTTATGTCTAACCGTGACAATAAAATAAATGAAAACTGGTTAATTTCACTTTTATTTATCGCTGTTTCAACCTCTTCCGTGTGTATGGTGCACATACATGATATGTTAAATAACAACTACTGCTTCTGTTGATTCTTATTCGATTATAAATCAAATTAAGACACGCATTCACACACACACACACACACACTTGGGCATACGATAAATAGTCAATTAACTGGTTAAATAAACAAATTAACATGGCACGTTACCATATACCTATAACGCACGCACGAATGGCACCAAACAAACGGGAAATAATTTTCCCGGCCTGTTATAATTATTTGATTACAAGATAATACGTATCGTTCCGAACGCAAGAAATTCAATTTCATTATTTTCGGTTGTTCACTAGTGTACGAGTATATTGTTATTACATCGTTACCGTGTATAATGTTTTATGCCCATGCAGTGGCTGCTGCAATAGGTACATGTCGTTCAAATTTAATAACACGATATCGCAGCCCATTGCTTGAGCGTACTACGGCATCGCCATTGTATCGCTATTAAGATAATATATACTTGATCATATCGTTTTATTTGTAACGCATTATTATTATTATTATTATTATTATTGTCATCGCACTTGCAAAAATTATTCGACAAAGCTCACATTCGATTTTACGGTCTCGAAAGTCGTTGTTTTTGCCCTCTGTTGCTTCGACTCAGCACTAAATCTTCGTATATCGATGCCTCTTGGGTCGCAGTATATTATACAGTTGATCGATTCTGACGATGACTGGTAAAACACCCGTAGTGATACATTTCAAATGGTATTCTTTTATTCTACAAAATATAATAATAATAATCATAAAAAAAAACAAATACTCCATTATTTGTATTATTTTTCAAATGAGTGTTTCTGTGCAAATACCTATACCAGTGGTTCTCAACCTTTTTTTGTTCACGGTACACCATTTACATCACAAGTTTTCGTGGCACACTCGTGCACTTGACAACAAAAACTTTGGTTACGCGCTAATATATCCAGTTGGGTTAAAAGTGTACAGTTTATCTAAATATGTATCGTATTATCTGCACAATTGACATTTAACTGTCATAGTTTTATCAATCAGTATTTTCAAATATCAGGTATTTTTCATGGCACATCTAGTCGATCTCGCGGCACTGTAGTGTGCCGCGGCACACCGGTTGAGAACCACTGACTCATACCATACTTATGACGGTTGCAAAGTCGGGATCGCATTTAAGTGATATAAGTGGTCGAACAAAATGTATAGATATAGTTTTAATTATCGTTCTAAAAATGATACTGTAATTTTGTATACAGCCTCGCCTAACTTTCCCCTGCAGTTCACCAACATCGATTTAACTTTTTTTTAATTTAATCTACTTGAAAAGAAAAAAAAATAATTTTTTTGTAGGTAAATATATTTGAATGATTTTCATCCGATAAATTTTCTGGAAATAGGGTCATTATGATCGTCTTAATCGAGCATATCAAATTTGTAAAAATACAATTCGGTAAAACGGGTGAGAAAACACAAAAACACAAAAAGCAACACTTGCGAAATATTCTACAGGGGAATTCGAAAGTTCATTATACATTTTTTACTAGGTACTTTGTGGTTTTATGCGAATTATTTGGAATTTTAGCTGTGAACTTATTATTACTATTATATTTAGTCGTTTTCAGATGTTGGTTTTCATTCGTCTCATATTCGTCCACCACTTCACACCACTCTCTCCATCGCTTCCAATTGTGATTCCATACGTATTTTATTGTGCGGAAAACGGCTTGTTTTCAGACTTCCTCTCCTTTTTTATTTTTTTTATTAAACTTTAATTCGTTTTGCTCTGGGACCGAGAAGTCAGGAAACAGACGTACGAATAAAACGTTAAAAATAAACTGATGCACCAACTCGTCGGAGTTGCAACTGTATACGTATAATATTTATATACTTATATACATGGCGTATAACTGTCACTAAGCGATCTCTCTCGTTTTCGATAAAAACCAATGAAATAATAATCTCGGACATGGCTGCTGTTGCTGTAACTTTAAAGAAGATGATATTGTCTGTCACTAAATTAACTTATCCTTTGCGCTATGACATTTTTAAATCAATTATCAAACAACTTGATCGTAGCCGCCACTTTAAGGGTATAAAGAACCACGAGAGAGTTACTCAAATTACGTTTGCCAGTCGGAAATCGAAGTTGGAATGAAACGCTTTGGACGTATGTCCAAATCGAACTTTTCAATTTATGAAATAAATTAATTTCTCATATTGAATTATGTGATTACACGTTTTTGTACGATATATAACATATGGTTTATTTTTAAAAAATATTTCAACCGTATCAGAAATCCTTCGGGAATAATTAAATTGCATATTCGTATAGTACAATTGTATGATAATAAATTGAATCGTAGTTTATACATTATATGCGTTGCAGTTCTCGAAAACGTAGAATTAATACTCTGTTTTTAATGAGTTTGAACCGCATAGTGCATACCTTCGAATGATTTCAATCATAACAAGCTAATTTGAATTTACGTTAAAATTGAAATGAAATGTATTAAGAAACGCGCATACGTACAAACTCCGTAAAAGTTCAATTCAAGCCCATAATTCACCCGAAATAGGACTTGGTGTATTGATTCAAAACCCTAACGATATTTATGAGGATTGACTAATAAATTGTACAGTTTTTTTTTTTTTTTTATCGTAAAGTAACTTAATTGGAAATTCAAACCTGGTGCGTGTATTGTTGTAAGACTGAAGATTTATACATTATCGGAATACCGTACAGGAGATAAAATAAATAAAGAACGTATCTACACCAAGGTTGTATAATTATAAAAATGGTCTAATTACTTTTTAAACAACAGCGGTGAAAGTTAAAAATGGGAAATTTTGTTTATTGTGTTTTTACCAGTGTCATGTAAATATAAATCAATATAAATGCTAAACATTTTCACTTGAATAAAATTGAATTTATAAACCAATGGAATGTAGAAATTTTATCGTCGATGTAATAAATTATACGTAGCTTAGGATTTTCCGAGCATAAAATTGAATGATCACAATAATTTTCGTTATTTGATACTTCTGCTTTGTTTTGCACGAAGAAGTGATGTTAATGTATTATAAATTAAAGTTAACTGTTACGTTTTATAGTAAAGTTACAATTTTTAAACTTGTTATCTTTCATTTAGTTATTAACTAACATTTACATTATTAGGTAATGTTCTTCATAATTTTCTTATTTAAATACAGTTTATCAAAATTAATTTAGTAACATAATTCAACATATTACCAAACGTATTTAACATTTTTGTGAAGAAAGAAATGAATGATTTCATAAATTTTACTGATTTGACGATAATCCATTATAATTTTATCTAATTAACCAACCAATATATATTTTTTTTCAGATTGCATACAGTCAATTTTGAAGATAAAATTGAAGTTAATCGAAAAGGTAAATAATGTTTTCTTAATTTTGTTTTTATATTGCGTAAGAAGTTTATTGTATAGTTATCATACTCGTACGATATTTTATTATTTTACAATATTTTTATTTGATTTTAAAATAAATTCGCTTTGATTTAACATTAATGGAGATAAAGTTCCAGTAAATATTGATTTCAAATAAATGAATAATCATACGTTCAGTGTATTTGTTTATGTTAATGATTCCTTATTGAAATAAATCAAACCGTTAAGATTATTACTTCCGACTATTTGTATTAATTGTATTCAAATAAATACCAGCAGTATAGATGTTTTAAATAAATGTAACTAAGTAATAATTATTGAAAAGTGCCACGCTGAAAAAAGCAAAAAAGTTTATATTATTTTTTATTTGCTTCCTAGAAATTTTAAGTAAAATTTTGATACCATTGTACAATTGTAGTCACATGTGCATATCACGCTAACATGCACATTTTTTATACGTTTCATATATTGTATTTATTGAAATTATTTTTATTGAATCTATCACTATCCAAATGAATTAACTCTACATAATTATATTAAAATGCGTATACCTGAATGTGGGGGTATTGATTATTATTTATCGGTAGTTATTTAAATTAAATTAAATTGCGCCACACATCACAAAAATTCACAATGTTTAATACATTTACATGGTTTTACTCAAAATCGTATAAAATATATTTGATTTAAATCAAACATAGTCATAATATTTTCCTAGTATCGTCCAATAGTGTATTTGAAATAAATTATTACATAGTTAAAAGTAATGTACAAAACGTGATATATATATATATATATATATATATATTGGCTAGTATTTTTGTAGTTCTTGATATTATTTTTACACCGATAAAACCATTAATACTCATATACATTAGTATCGGACAATAAATATATGTAACCTATTTGTTTTGATGTTAAGGAGTGGTTTTTATAAATTTTTTTATTCAATATATTTATTTTTTACCCCTCTGCAGTGTTGTACATTATGCACCCGGAAAAAGGTTTTCTGCACATTTGGCATCTATCCACTGCTGCATATACTGTCACACTACAAAGTGGTATGGTGGTCCACGGTCAGAGTAAACGGACGGGGAATTTCGATCGTCATGGCGAAAGAGAGAGAGTGAGCAAAGACCCATTTTCTGCTTGTATTCCACATATATATATTCTTCTCTCTTTTCCATTCCATCTCTGTTATGCACTCACTCGTACTCTCAAAAAAACCACCAGAAATCCCAGCACCTCTAATTTCGTCCGATATTTGACCCCAACCATTTGGGTTTGGTTTGCACAGTAGACTTTGCTAAACAAACGTGCCACTTTAGCCAGGACTTAATTTCCTAATATACATACATATATATATATATATATATATATATATATATATATATATATATATTCTAGTAAGGTAAACATGCCGAGTCTACTAATGCACTGCCAGCTCTTATCCGGTTAAAGGAACCGTCGTCTTGAAGTCGTGGTTTGTTTTATAATCAACAAAACTTTTCAACCCAACGCTATAGCAGCAGTATAAGTTACAAATAAGGCGTAGATTTGATCTGTCGAAGAAAATGATTTTATTTTTATTTTCGTCGACAGTGCGTATGTTTAATATATTCTCCCTTATTTTCGGAAGAAAAACAAAAGTCACTTTTTCATTTTCTATTTTGAATTGTAAGTTAAAATTTGAAATTCAAACTCTGTGAAAGTGCTTTCATTCAAGTATACTCTACATATGTTATCTCTGTTTGAAGTAGTATTTTTGAGAAATTGGTTTTTATGATGACGGGTCTTGGTTAAACATGAAGTTTTAAAAACTTGATTTTATACAATATTTAATGTACAAAATAAAAGTAAAACAATTACCCGGCATTGGTCTTTATGATTTTTAATTTTTTATTAATTATTTGAATTGTACCTTGAATATTTCCAATATCTAAATAACACCGTTTTAATAACGATGCATGATCTACGACAACTTAAACATAACTTTACCGTTGTTACCGTGGACAATGATATAAAATAATATACCTAAACAGTCTCCATAATAAAATTTCGGGTAGTCGGCTTTGAATAATTCTCGCGGATACTATCTATACATATAATAAAACGTTAAATAACGTTGTTGCTGTGCGTAAAGAAAAAAAGTAATTCTGTAAACTTCAGTCGTTTGAAAAGTATCATTGCAAGTTTTGGCGGCCGTTTAATCCACCTTAATTGGAACAGCGGTTTGCACCGGACTCAATAAATAACATAGATGGAAAGTGTGTTAGAGAGAGAGTGTGTGTGTGAGAGAGAGAGAGAGTGAGGAGGAATGAAACTTAAAGCCTCGTTTTGTGTAATGGGAAAAAGTTTTTGGCCACCGTCGCCACCGCCCTCTGAGCCCTAGGCGTTTTTATGAAACCAGCCATAAATATGAACATTTTTCGGCCCCGGAGTGATGTTTTACGAGAGGATGAAGCGGGAGACTACTACTGTGTTACAGTGTTTGATATATTATTGTTCGGAATCGCCATGTTCATACATACTCACGTATTGGTGTTGGAAAAATCAAGGTTTTTCGAATTACTAGTATATGGGGTGTTTATACTTGGATCAAAACTTTATATGTGTACGCGCGAAATACTCCCGACGATCCCATCGCACCTCCTCGACAATAGTTGGCTGTATTCAAGGAGATAATCTGTACCCTTTATCGGAGGGATACAGAAATAACAGACGCCAGGGTCGGGGAAAAGAAGAAGGACAAACGAAGTGAAGGAGAAACAGATATGCTGTTAGAGAAACTATAGAAGAGTAAGAAAGAGAGAGAGAGAGAGAATGAGAAAGAGAGAATGAGTATACATTTGAAGGAAGTCTTAAAAAAAACACGATAAGTCGGCTTTTCTCGAGTTCTTATCGTCGTCACCGCTGCGCCACGCAGTTCCTTTTGAATATTTTAAACATTTTAAAAGGCCTCGAAATGCATTACACGCTCGACTTGTGCAAAACTTGCATTCCTTTGCAATGATTTTGGAAATTTCTGTTTTCCGTCTTTTGAACTTTATATTTAGTCATTTAAATATTAATTATCTTATGCTCTCTGGATATTCAATTTAACATAAAATACGTTCTGCTATTGTTCTTCATTGGTGCTATTGGTACTATGAATACAAAATTAGGTATTTATATAGACGATAAAATTTTAATAAAATCGAATACATGGTTTTTTTTTTTATAAAACTAGCACTATAAAATTGTTTACCTGTTTTTGATATAGGCTTATATTTTCAAAATTTGAATACACTTAGTTTGTATGTAGGGTTTAGGGTATGAAAGTTTAATTTTAAAAACATTTATGTTTGGAAGATATTTTTCTTTCTACGACCTATAATCCGATAATTTAGTCAACATTGAACATACAAATATAGTAAGGAAGAAGGTCGAATATTGAAGTATGTACATATTTTTTCTATAAAGTTTCAAATATTTTAAAATTCTGAATTTTAACAATGACCGTATTTTTAATTAAAATGTTAGGTTTACTGGAAATGCCATTGAATATAAGAAATTTCAAATTTTATAAATAAATTTGCAATTATTATGTTTAAAAAATAAATTATTAATTTTAGAATTTAAATAATATAAATATAAAGTATAAGGAGACATAAACATAACAGATCACTGAATACTGAAAAATGAATTGTTTGATCTTGATACAATTATTTTTCTGTGATATCGAAGGTGATAAGCAATTTTTTTTGTTTTACAAGATTTTAATAAAGACGTGAAACTACTAACGTATATATAATTTAATGTAAATGTTCCTCAAATTAAATCTCGGTTTTGTTTAAATTTTTATTTCATTAACGTTTATGATATTATTATTTTTCCGAAGACTACAATATCATCGGATAATGATGGTTTGCTGCGAATAAAATTAGATTACTTATTAAGCAATTTTGAAATAAATTATTTTAGTTCGACTTTCCCCAAGAGATTGCAGGAAGAAAAAAATATTATTTATATATTTCACGTGACACCATAAATACCGCGAAAATTGAGTTTTTGCCAAAAGTGATTTTTCCGTAGGATTTTCTATGACGATCCTTCGTCGATTTATCATGTCTGCGTTTTTCTGAGCTTTTTCAAAAATAGTCCTTTACCCGTATATTCCCATTCCAAAAGTACTCATGCCTATACCACTTACTCGTATACCACCCGCTCACCATCGGTCATTCGCTCTCGTCGGTTCACTGACCACTGTAAACTCATAGATCGCGTTTATAGCCTTACAACGCAAAGTATCGACGAGGAAACATAGGGATGTGTGGTGAAAAACATCAACAGGAATATCATTATCACATATAATCGTGACATATCCGTAATTACATTATTATATTATTCGCAGCATGCAGGCGCGACACTACCGTTTGATATCCATATGATTTTCCATTGATTCAACGTTGGTTCTCGTACACGGCAATCGCTCACTATATCATAATATTATTTTCGCTCCGCGTGTGATAATGACGTGCTAAATCCCTGTCGCTTGTGACTTTGCATATGTTTTTTTCCTCGACTAAAGCTACGCCGAAAACGTTATCAAACGCCGTCGTTTGCGAAATATTGATCGTCTGTGTGTAATTAGACGTGAATACGACGAGCGGATGATATAACGACTTTCGGAGGAAGACTTGCTTACAAAAAATAAAAATATTCTACCCCTATTATACCGGGGGTTATACGACCTTTTGGGGGTAGGAAAAATTAAAATTAAAAAAAAAGGCCCTCGTATTTATAAATTTCACCAAGTATATTTTATGAGCTCTGTTTTTTCTTTTCTTTTTTACTTTTTTTTTTTTTTTTTTTGACATATTGTTGCGAGAGTGAGCAATATACGGAACAACGAGTATATACGAAGAAAATTGTGATATATAAATAAATAATAGTGACTGTACATGGTACATGATAAATCTTATCCTAAATATATTGCAATGTTATAAATGCTTGCATTTACATTTTTGACTTAATGTTTTTCTTGAGGATTTTGTATAACGAGCGAATTTATTATGCAATTAACTTAGTGCAATAATAGTAAAATGTTCTCATAATAATATTCTTAATCATATATATATATATGATGGTGTAGAGATTTATTACTTTAAATAACTACGTATAAGTTATAACTAAATATATAATATATAATATATTATATAATTAATAACATATAACTAAACTCGCATTTAATTAAATCTAAATCAAGATGAAAGTGTCATCAGTGGGTGGCTTCTTTCCTCAAACTTAAGTATCACCCTATTTGTTTCTCTCCCTATCGCACATATACTTATTATGTCTATGAGATATAGATTGTATATTTTCTTCTAAAAAAAAATATATATATATATATATATATATATATAAATATATATAGGAGTGTACATGATATTATTTATATGTGAACTAAATCTTAGAAATATTTCTTAATTTTGTATTGAAATGTCTACGATTTAATTATTGACCTTTGTGATTTTTAGTACAAGTCCAAATTACCACATTACGTTAGAAATGTTAGCGTGATTATACCATTATTGATGCAGCTGTTTTTTTTATACAATTTTTATTTTATCATTGTGCAAACAATTTGATAGTTAAATTATTCAACACAAAATCGTGTCTTATCATTTTAAGGTATATGTCTTAATAAGATCATTATTACTAATATTACACCACGACAGTTGGTGTAACGTGTTATGCATGAGTATTATCGTGTACTTCATCTTTGTAGTAATAATTTACCGTGTCCATGCGACAGATGAAGATTGCAATATTTCGTCTTAAGGTGAAATTTTATATCTGCAGCACCGTATAAACAAAAATCGTGCAAGTAAAATTGTACATTCCGATCAGAACTATCGATATTATGCAACATTGTATGTGTAATGCTGCAGCATAATTTTGTACTTTCGATCCGAGGCTTTTATATTATATTCTATGAAAAATCATGTAATGCACCTACCCTGCTGTGAGATATTTGCAAAGTGTTACTTATGAATTTAATTAAAGCCAACATGAATTTGATGGAGGCAATAAATAAACGCTGAGCTTTGAATAACAACTATATTACGCGAAATGCGTCTTTTTCGGGATCGTCAAGTAATTTTTTACCATTACAAATCGTATTTTCAAAAACCGTCTGTCTGCTTTTATCTTTTTTCAACACGTGTATGACTCTATACAACAAGCGGCTTATATAGCTCTCACACACACACACACACACACACATACACACAAACACACATAAATATATATATGGTAAAATAAAGTTTTCTTCCTTTTATTATTATTATTATTATTATTATTATGATTATTTCTATTACTATTATTATTATTATTATTATTATTATTATTACAAAGTCCCGCATTTACGGAAAAAGAAAAAACAACCATAATCCACCAAGAGCTTATACGGTAACGCGTAATAAATAACAATGTATTGTTCGAAATTTATGTATTTTTCAACGAGCGGTAAAGTTCAAAAATATTTTTAGCAACCATCGTCTCCAAAGGTTTTACATTTCCAGACGTGTAAAGTTCGCAGGCTCCGTCTGCGTTGTACTTACTTTCTATAGTATACATAAATATATACGTAATATATTTTTGATCTGATGTACAAACTATGGAATTGTATTTACTTTTGCGCGTTTAACACCGCAATGTACAATAAATTTGATTTTAAATTATTATCCGAAATAAGAAATATTAAATCTCATTCTGTTTGAGCGAAAACCTTAGGTCTTGATATTTCCATAAAATATAATATTTAACGTTTCTTCGCAGCAGAATTATTTTTTTAAAAAAAAAATTGATTGTTGTTATTATGTTTTCTTTAATTTTAGCACGATATCTATGAATTATTTTGTTGGAAATATAATAACATGTATTAGAGATTTATTCATACGAGCAGTAGTGTAACTATACAGTGATTATTTAATTTTAAAATTATATAAACCATATTTAATTAGATTTTATCTACTGAAACAGAAAACAACAAAAAAATATTAATGTATAATATAAATCTATTAATGTTAAGTAGATACTCGTATGTATTTTACGTATTAACTTAAAATCTTTATTATATTAATTGTTTAATCGGAAATTGCAATATAATGCTTCTATTTTAAAGCAATTTTTTGACATAGGTTTTTTTTTAATATAACAAGTTTAAGGGAAAAAAAGTAAGAAGTACAGACTGATATGGGTGCATTCGATAGGTTAATATGATTAGTATATTCTATATGAACGTGTAAACTATTTTATAATACAGAAACCTAAATCTGACAGTGAAAAGTATTTTAGAGCCATTATTGCAGTCGAGTAGTGCATTAACCACACACATTATAAATTAATATAATCTGCATACATATATATATATATATATATATATACTACGGATAAATCATTATATGAAAAATAGTATATTAGAATCCAAGTTTACAAACCGGGAAATGTACAGTGTGGGTAGAGAAGTGTGAGCTGCATCGACTTTGGTTTTTATTCGTTGGTATAACGATTGCACAAGTATAATATACGTATACTTGCACTTATAACAAAATAAAACTAGCCGTGACTTCACCTTGACTAACTTGACACAATCATTTTTTATACGACGAAATCATGTTGACTCCGTCTTTTAAAAGCGCATTTTTCTTTTACTGATCACTAGTTGAACGCTATAAATACTGTTGTAAATACAATTATAAGCTCAGTCAAAGTTCAATTTTGGCGAAAAAAATATAATTATGTCGACCGATGTTTCTTACTAGCAGAAAGATTTAAAAATAATCCATTCATCGATCTTATTGTAGACACATGCCCTTCTCGCAACATAATGAATATATATGTTAATTCCATGTTCTTAACAAGGCACGTGGGGCGTTCTTTTTTTCGCACAGTGACGAAGAGAATGTTTTCTGGTCTCGGCCGATAATCCCATCGTCACAAATGAAAGGGGTGTTGTCGTCGGTAACTACACAAAAGAACTGTTTTCGAAAAGGTCCAGGGGGCGGGCTGAGGTTGAAGCTCATAGCGTGTTTTACACGGTTCGCAGTGTGCGTGTATCGGCGGTGGCGGCGATGACAACGACGCAACGTATAAATGCATACGCAAACCCAGTCACTGCTGTTGTGGAAAGTAAAAACGGGAGGGCGAAGTCGTCAAGAACACACACACATATCGTATACACACATATATGTGTGTGTGTGTTTTTACGTATACAGACGTATGGCACATGTCCGCAGACACACAAACTCACGTAAACGAATAGGCGGGATAAGTTGTAATGAAAGGGTGTGGAGGCTGTGCGGTATACGAGGATTCAGAACAAAAGACACTGTCGGGCAATTAGCAGTGGTGCGAAAGCTTAGGTGTCGCGATACAGAAACGAAAATGTGGTGCAAATATAATAATGCTAACACACACACAAATACATTAGCTCATATTATGGAGTGCACAAAAATGATGAGCCATACTCACCGCAAATGACGATATTTGCATCTCTCGCTGGTAAACTTCATAATAACAAGAACGTTTTTTTTTCCGTTAACATGAATCGCACATTTTCTGGACGACCTACTTGAATATTCTAAGTACAGAAATAATTGAAAAACAACTGAACCACGTTATTTTTTTTTTCTAATTTTTAGGCAAGTCCATATGCCTTAATGTTAATGGCCTTAATAATCTTAAGCTATTATGATAAAAACAGTATAACAGTTATTTTTAGGGAAATATTTTGTTCGTTGAACTCAAATGCACGATATAAATTTAGTGCAATTAAGATAAATAAGAACACCAAAATAAGAGAGCTATTAAAAATCTGGTATTCCTTTATTTATTTCATCGCGCATATATATTAAACTACTTTAATCGTTTGATACGAATACAACATGTAGAAACATATAACGACCTTATCATATACATGGTCTTAAGGCTAACCTCAAATACTGCTTGTGAAAGCCTATCAGTGTTGGATCTAGGAAATCTGATGCTCAGAGACAATAAAAACACAATACCCTTACGTAGGTGGAATTACGAGGTGTGTTCATGACTTTTTTTAATTTTCATAAACTTAAAAGCGCCCCTATATCAAAAACGCTTAGGGCAAGCATGCCCACTTGTCCCCCCTAAATTCAATATTAATCAATTGATATGTATTTTGCACATTATTATGTAGTCTAGTCGTACATTTCTGTTATTTGCGTATTCACATTTTCGTTACGATTTCCTCGAAAAGCGTAAGCGTTGTAAAATGTTATGCATTAAGATACATTAGATTGGAATATCTTACCGGATACCGTATTTTTTTCACCATGTATGTGTGTGGATAGAAAATTACTCGATGCAAAAATATTCATATATAAATACAGGAATTATGAAAAAATAAATCGCCATCATCGGTGAGAACTCACGTTAAGATATATATATATATATTTTCACTATACATAAGCTTTAAAATCTTTTCTTTTATTTTATTGTAAAAAAATAAGGGAATAAATAAAATATAAAAAAAGGGGTCGAAATGAGTGACGGCACGAGAGGGGAAATGAGAACTGCTGCACGTGATATTCCGTTGTGCTTCTGAGGTTTTATTCAAGCTGAAAACGGTGGACGGACGAATACGATGATAATTAATAAGCGTTGCGCTCGGGTCGATGATGCTTTGTACACATGTGTCTATATTGTATAATAACACACACATACAAATACGTATACCTACTGCGACGGGATGATCCCGTTGGTCGTCCGAATACGTGAGACGAATTCGTAAAAACGTTCCCCGTTTTATCTGAAGTTATTATTTTATTTTTATTATTATTATTATTATTATTATTATTTTTTTTTTAATCAGCATCTCCAACACGTAATATATATATATGTTTGCCTGTCTTCGAAAAACGAGTTTAGAATGATGATGATTGCGGTGCACTCGGGATTTACGCGTGCGTCCGCGTCTCACGAAATATTTCAATATCCTGGGACGATAGCTATCCGCAGCGGTGCGGTTTTTGATGCGACATTTTTCGCCGAATAAAAATGTTAATGAGACCTCGAGTTGTATGTGTACATATTAAATTTTATTAGTGCCACAGGACCACGGTCATGGTCCGTGCCGTGCGCGTACGGTGTGAATGCGTGTGTGTGTGTGTAGCGGCAGTCACGTACGCGCGCGCACAAAGGGATCCGCGTTGTAGGTTTCGTGAAACGCATGCGAAAAACACGATCGTCACTACGTCCTGTTTATTGCTCACAGCGAACACAATAATTTCCATTATATCGCTAGGCCGCAGCAATTGCGCGCGACGCGTCCTAAATTAGATACAAACCTACAAACACGATACGACCTGTCTCGATCTGAGTCCGACGGATTCGCTCCAAGATTTTAAAAACAAATCGTTTTATTTTTTGACACATCGGACGCAAAAAACGGACGGACGTATTCGTTTCATAAACATTTGAACACGTATCTAAACGAATAAATATCGAACGCAGATTGACTTTGCACATGCATGCGTTTGCCTCCAGTATTAGCGTATAGGCACTATAGGGACTGTGCCTAGGGTCTAAGAACATTTTTGGGTCTACGAAAATGTGTGGCTATGATTTTTTTGTAGAATGCAAATTAGTATAAAAATTTTTTTTTTATAGTTTTTGATAATTTAGTCGTATATTATATATGTTTTGGATTAAAATGAGAATTTTTTTTAACATTTGTTAAAACTTTTATTGTATAAAAATTTATAATAGTTATCATATAAAAGTTTAGATTTGATTTTTATGTTGTAAATATTATTATTTTTAAAAGCTTAACACTGCATGAGATTTAACATTTCCTCTCCCAAAGAGAAGGTTTCTTAACCATTTAAATACTGGACAACGGCCCTGCAAAGACTAGGGATCTAGGGCCTATGATAGTGTTAATCCGAGCTAGTTTGCCGCAATGATGCGTGTCGAGTGCGATACGAAAACATAACATGCACCGGACGAAATTCGGATTTACGTTGGACGCTCGCCGACAGCACGTGATACAATATTATCACGATGGTTGCGTGACGAAACCTGAAAACAAACCGATTGTTTTGTTCCGTTTGTGGTCGAAAATCGTAATGAACGGAACATGTGTTTTTTACACTTGACCTGTGGATATGAATAATTTGTTGGGTTCAAGCGCATGTATCGAAAAACTTCCAACGGGCTACTACCGGGTTTTTTTTTTTGTTATTTTTTTTACTTTTCGCTTTTTACATATTATCTATTTTCTACATTTGCCTTAAGTAATGGCGATTTATTTCCGGTAAACGATGTTGTATAAAGTCACATCTTTAATTTTCAATACTTTAACTATACGAGCTCGTTGATATTGATATACCAATCATCAGTGTATAATTCGATTGTTGATAATATATGTTTTAAACATTTTTCTTTTTTTTTTCACTTACATATATTGTTGAATATTGTTTCTCTTTCAATAATATACGAGTCTAATAGCAGCTATTATTTTATTTTTCCAAATTTTTTTTCAATGAATTTAGATCATACTTTTATTTTTTCAAAATTACATTAAACGATAAATTATTACAAAAATATTACGCTATTTAGTAATTCTTGAAAGTTTTTATTAATGTATTTTATAGGGTTCTTTCCCGTTTTTTGTTAATACATGTAACTTTCAACGATTTTCATATGTGGGATTCTGTAGTTATCAGATAGTGTTTTTGTTTGCTGTGATGTGTACTTGTAGATTTGGGTCTTTTAAATAGATGCACAGGTGTTTTTAAAAACTAGAAGTATGTTCTGCTAGCGTAATAGCGTTTATTTTCCATTACACGACTGTGTACATAACGTTCTGCATTTCGTAATGCGGAAAATGCTGACTAGTGCGCGTAAAAGATATTTAATGTAATATGGCTTCCGTGCTCTATGATTTACTATTGTTATTGGTGTGTTTAAAAGTATGAAGGCGAAATAGTCAAACATTAATCCGGTGTTCTCTAATTTGGTAGCGGAATATTAGATAAAAGAAGGAAGGGATGAATAAAATATTGCTATTGTAAAAAGTTAAAAGGACGATTTACACTTAACTCTCGTGCATTAGTTTCGTGCAATGCTTTTGTTAAATTCTCCTAGATAAATCATCACCAATTGTATTGCGTTCAAAAAAGGGTATGTCGCATACTATATGCGTGAATAATGTATAATAGATGTTACCTGTGTTCTAGTATGACTGCATTCACACGTGGTGCCATACATTTTGGTTATCTTATGCGGTTTCGTGCCCACTGTTACGGTGTTAAACAGTTCGAAAATATATTTAAGCTTTTTTTTAATTTTTCTGTTTTATGGTATAAAACAGTGGTTCTCAATTATTTTGTTTGTTGAGTCCTTATATTTCTAAAAAAAATGTTCGGAGCTCCAAAAATCAGGAATATCTGTTTGAGATTACAATAATAGGTACACGATAAATTATATGATAATATTTCATCAAATTCATCGATATTATCATTGATCGATTCTAAATATTCCTTTAATAGGGTGAAACTATACATTTCACGTCGAGAAGAACATACAGTCCAAAATTTAATTATTTATTTTTAAAAAGCCCGGATTTTATCATTTGTTGTGAAAACTGTGGTCATTTTACCTTTTATTAATAAATTAATTTAATTACATTTTGTGAAAATATCAACCAAGTAATGAAGTCAAAATAACCAAATTTTATCAGTTAATCTAATTTTAAACTAAATGGGTGTTTGGTGAAAAAAATGTACAGTTCAAATAATCGTACTAAAAGTTTTTCCTCAATAACCATAGAATATAATAACGAATATAATACGATATAACTTTTCAAGACTGGTATATGAATAAATTAAATTTTTAAATTTAATAAATAATTATGTTGTACGTAAATGCATAGCATTGCTCACAGGCAACAAATTAAAAAATTGGTTTTTTAGAGACTTAAAATACCAAAATTTTTTTTAAGTATTTTTCCCTTAATTAGGACTAATATAACAACCCGAAAAAAAATTAAAAAATAAAAAATAAAAAAATCATGCATTGTAGGATTAAATTAATTCACACGTGTACACGGAGCCATGGAGCCCTAGGGCTCCGTAGAGCATAGTTTGAGAACCATTGGTGTAAAATGATGGTTCAATTTGTAAATATAAATAACGATGATGTGCAAATTGTGTAGACCTTTTGGTGCATAATACGTTGATCATTATAATAATATGGCGCCTGTACGATGATCTCACGTTCTAATTAATAATTAATTATATTACTCATACCCGAGCCAGTACATTGAATACGATAAAACCATAGATTAAGTTTTATATTAACTTAACGTAATTTGTGATAAAACTTTGATCATTCATTTTCAATAGGTTTGATTATTTTGAACTCTAACGTTATTGTTACTTGATTGTGCTTATAAAAATATTCTAATGATCCGTATAATATTATTTGTCTATAATATCGCTATATTTATCTGTAATTATTTGTGTTGTTGATTTTATAAAATATTAACACTGTTTTTATTAATTTACAAACTCAATCGATCTATCAATGTTAAAATTTAATTTTGTAAACTTGAGTTTCGAAACTTGTAATGTTCTGCGTTAATACTGCGTGTTGAGCTGTTAAATAAACTTTAAGTTATCGTCGCGATATCGTTGTGTCTTAACAATACTATACTTAATAATAATTATAACCAATTATTCTAATCAGTGCCGGCTCAAGGATTTTCGGGACCTGGCGTAAAATGCATTTTTTATACGAAGGATAAAAAGGATATAAAGGATATAAAGGATACTTCTCCTAGATGCTTGTATCGAACACAACGAATTTATACTGGCACGTAGTTTTTTGTAGTTAGTCAACACTCGAGCCCATTACTATCGGTTTAAATAAAATGTTTACAATAAATAAGTGTATATGAATTTGTTACGCCCACTAGATTACTTATTACTATGCATGATTACTTATATTTACTATGTATGGCTCGCTTTTTGTTATATCGATGTTTTCAAAGCCAATGATGTGGATTGGTCAATTTCCAGTGTCCATTATATCAATTACTAATTACTGGAGATTCAAAAATAGATTCCCTTAAATTTCGAATATCTGCCAATTGATTATTAAAAAAAATTGTATTTAATAAAGTTTCTACTGAATTTTAATTTTCTATAGATATAGACGCTTTATTCTGAAAAACGTGATCAGTTGCAGATACAAAATGTGATTTTTGTTCACATATACTTGTTGAACTGTCAGAAATTATATACTTTTGACTTACACTATATGACTTTTAGTGACATCAGATCCATAATTTTCTCGAGATGTAATTGGCTTAAGATATTTATCAAAAGATCGCGTTTCTCGTGTTATATCCCAATTATACATATTATGACCTAATTGTTTAGCATGCATTTAATACATTTATAAAGTTTAAATTATTGTTGCTCGAGGATAAAATTAAGTTTTATTTTTTGTTTGTGGGATTCTTGCAAGGTAAAGCGTGGGATCTTTAAAAGTGTCAGGGCCTGGTTCTTGGACATACCTCACCAACCCCTTGAGCCAGCCCTGGTGCTAATACGTATAAATATTTATTATAATTCAAAAAATATATAATGCACAAATACGTAAAAAATTACCTTATTATAAAAATAATCCGATGATATTAAATAAAAAAGAAAAATAATGTGTTTCAAAAAATTAGTGCAAATAAAGCTAATGAATCATCAAAATATATTTAGCCATATTAATATTAAAAATCAATATAGTATTACACAGATGCACTAAACAAGACGTTGCAATTAATTTAGCAGCACACTGTTTGAAAACTAAAGTTGCTGTTTAAGCATTAATTTTTCATGTTAATAACATAAATGTATTACAATAAATGTACTTAGGTTTTTCATTAAATTATAGATGGCAATTTGTTATTATTTAAAAGGTTTAATATGGTAAAAACAGTACATGATTGTTATATAACTATTCTTTAATAAATTTATCAGCTATTTTTTTAAGGCAATAAGGGATAAAAAGAGTTAACGATCAATTTTTAGTATTTTTATCATTCCAAATCAAACAGCCATAATCTGTTTACTTATTTAAAAATGGTTTTATTTTTTTCGATTGATAATAATATAATATATACTGAGTTAATCTTCACGTCGAGATCGCTTTTTGTCGGATTACGAATTTGATAAAATGTGACAAGTATGTGTTAGCTACACAGTCGTATTATTAATAACATTAAAAGTGTCGTATCTTGAGGGAGCAAGTACGCATGCTTGCCCTAGGCGCTGTTGGTATAAGGGCGTTCTTGAGTTTATAAAAAATATAAAAAGTCATGAACATTTCCCGTATTTCCATCTACGTAAGGGTGTTGAATTTTTATTTTATTTACCCCTAGCGTCAAATTTCCTGTCACTGATCCGTCACTGATTATTATGCTCACTTGGGTATTCAATGAGTGTTATTTTAATCAATAGTATCACGACCACAAATTAAATTCAATAGAGTAATAAACAATCATATGAGTACATGTTTAAACGAGTATATGAGGTTTTTGTAATTTTTTTTTTTTTTTCGAAAACGCGCAGACTGAAAATATACATTCTATGTATCTTTATATTCTATGGTTTGATTTATAGGTACGTTTTTATAATTAATTGACGTTCCATATGTGTTTCTTAAATAGCCCAAAGCTGTAGTGCAGGTAGTAAAAATGTTCCCTGTAATTTCTATATGTTGTAGAAATCATTTCGACCTACGGTTACACGTTAAGATCTCTTCGTTATACTACGTATTATAACGACCCAAATGTACGATAACCATGTTTTTCTCGTAATTTTATCCATTTTTCCCACCAATTATAATACGGAGAGCCATGCGCGGATAAGACGACGCAACAGCATTACGGCATGATTTATTATGCGAACAGTAGTCCTCATTATGTATATTGTATACATATATTTGATGCTCCTCGGTAAACAACGCGAACCGTCTAAGTCACTGTCCCTCATCCAATCCCTTGGATTATACACCTCCCTCAAATCCATTACGAGGATTTGTGGTTGATATTTTAAATAATTAACAAGTGATTAAAACTGACAAATTCAACCGTCATATAAATTATAAAATAATCACCCTCACGCCCGGCGAACGTCCCTGATCGTTAGCAGAGAGAATAAATAAAACAAATACACAATTCACTCGACCAACCTTACGTACATAATATTTACACACAGTTTTAAATCCATTTTGTTTAATACAGTTGTGTACTGAAGATTAATTTGTTTTTGTGTTATCAAGCCGTGTTGATTTTAATGCATCGGTGCGTAAAAAGAAATTAATTATAATACAATTTATTATACAGGAAAAGAAATTTAGTTTGCCGTCAGTAGCGACCATAAAATGTACTACCAATTTTATGTTCTTGTCGTAAAATAATTCTATTATCGTCTAAAATTAGATTATAAACGTTATTGATTACGTTTTTCCAGTGAGATTTGCCATTTATTCGACGATGCTTAGAAGCTATCAAATTTTATTGTTATTATGTATCATGAAAACAAATAACCATAATAAAACGAGATATTGGTTAGTCTTTTTTTTTAACGGATTTTTCAATTTTACGGGAAAACGATATTTATTGGACATTATTCCTGACTTGGCGTTATGATATTGCATTTGATTCAGTCTAACAGGGATGAGTTTAAGTCTCGAACATTTGAGTTTCCAAAAATAAGTATGTCTCTTCTTTTGTGATTCAAAACTATAACGATTTCCCCGAGTAGAAAAATTAAATCTTATTAATAAATGTCATAATAAAAAAGCTACCTGCTCAGCAGTTTTTGTGTTGGTTAGTTCTTGTCTCATCATTTATTCATCTCACAATGTCATGTATAAAATGTTAGTAGATGTGTATTGTTACTTGAAAAAAAAATCATGATGAATTTGCATTCGATTAAATCATTACGATGACGAATTTTGGTTCGCCCAAAAAAAATAAAATTTTCGTTTTTTGTTAATTCTTTGAAAATTAAAATTATAATATATAAATATAATTCAACAGGAATAGTTAACTTGCAATTTGCAGCAAACTTGCAGTTTGTTTTTATTTTCATTAGACTCTAAATACTACAAACATAAATACCTAGGGTATTATTCTTCCCTATAAAATAAAAAATAAAAGGTTTTTGATGAATAAGACCGTCGAAGATGTTTTTTTATTTAAACGTTTATAGTCGAATTCAATCGAGATTTTGTTTTCATTCAGCATTATTTATTTAGATTTTTTGGTGTTGATTTCATACAGTCTCTTCTTGCTGGCCTACTCCGAAGCGTAATTTATTGAATATCCTCAATTTCTAATATATAATATGTATAAACTGTGTTGTACACAACTTGTTTACAGTCACAAAATAAGTGTTACTCAAAAAAAAAAAAGAACACCCTTAAAAACACATATCACTGTAAGCACTTCTGTCCCGCTCGGAGTCGAATATAATAAAACATTTAACGAAAAAGGTTTTTTTTAATAAATAAAAATCCAGTGGACAGTTTCCGTTTTATCCACTGTTCACTACTACGTCACCGTACACTACGTGAATTTTTTGTTAACATTATTGTATCAAGTTCATGTTGACTGGAAAAACACGTAAATTATTTACGCCATTTGTTCGTACCAGCCCTTGATATGTATCTATTATTGTTTATTATTATTTAGTATACGTTTTCGTATCCTAAAATATTTTGACATTAAATTGGTTACCTCCTTTACGATGTGTAACTGTTTTTGAAAAGGAATTCTTGGAATAGCGTTGAAAACCGTCATTATAAGAATATATAATTAATTTATCAATTAAGTTTAAACCATTGTTATTGTTTTTATTAAATTTACTTACTCAGATTTTTTTTTAATTTTTTTTTTCTCTACATTTTACCTATTACTCTTTATTTTACCCATTTTTTGTTTTGAAAATAATATTTCACTGACCGGACTCTAGACCATGTATGCTATAAGAGTACGTAGCGAAGCATTGAAAAATAACAGTATATATATATATATATATACTGATTGTGAATTGTTCTCATTTATCAGATTTTACGAGATTTTTTTTAAATCCTCTTGGTTTTTTTTTTTTTATCTACCGTGTCTCCGATTTATAATAGTCTCATGTATCTCGAGGGCTGGTGACCTCGATATTATAATATTACATATTCTGTTGAAACCATTAACCACCCATGGTGATTTTGATCTCCCCCTAGGTACGAAAGGACAAAAAAAACGTTTTACATGAAAAGGATAGCTTATAACAAAAATGGTAAAGCAAAATTTCGCTGTTCAATTTTTGAACGTTGAAAATAGTCCAACGAAACAACTATGTAGCGAACCATAATTTGACCTTATTCCGTTTCATCATCAATTAATTCAAATTAAATATAATTTTTTTGCATTAAAAATGAACCAATAAAAAAACAAAATGTTAATTATATTAGTTTAAAAAATCATAATAATATAATATACTTTATGCAGAATGTATGCTATTAATGATTTTTTTCGTGATTATCCTCCTTTATAATTAGGGACTTTTATATTGTTTGAAAACAAGTGGGTTATCGTTACGATTACATTTCGATATTAAATCTCGTGAATTAGCAATTACAAATTATTTTATCCGTTTGTATTTATTTACCACTGCATATATTACTGTAGTTATAACACTATCCAAGACAAATCAATTTTATAACTATGCACAATACACACTAATATCGATTTTAATTGGTTACATTTATAATTCATTTTTTATTCCAAAATATAATTTGATAAATTTTTTTCTCATACATGATATGTATTATTATTATTAAGTTGACGATTTTGCTGTTAAGTCCGTAAATGTCCCATCGTACTCCTTATCAAAAATAAAACGAAGTTCAGATGAAAACAAATATATATATATATATATATATATATATATCTAACGATATTTATTTGACCTGTATCGGCTTATCGGCTCAGCCCAAAAACGTTTACTTTGGTGAAATATAATATTATTTTCACGAAGACTATAATACTGAATAAACTCTGTGGTGTACGACATAAGGCAATACGTAAATAAGATATTACATCATATTCTAAACTCTCAAACGTCTTTCTGCAACAGTTCACAAAGTCAACGCGTTTAGTTTTTCTTAATTATTAGTGAGTTCGCAAACTGAACGATTATAATAGTAAATAATTCTCGTCATAGTGTTCACTTATTTATTTTTATTCTATTCCACCATCATCGATAGTGATTCATTGTTTACGAGGGATAAGCTCAATATTATTATCGTAACGTTTCATTCTCCAAAAAGGCCGATCACCCCAATTGCCTCATCGCTCAACTTTTTCCAGGAATCCTAATATGACGCGTCAATCGAAAATGGCCTAGAGACCTACTCAATCTCTGAAGGATACATTTTAAGTAAATCACTCAAGTTCAGACATTTCTAATGTGAAGTGCCTTCAAGTCTTTCAACGTCCTTTTTCATTATATAGCTAAACATTTTACTTATTCTGTACCCTAGTACAGATTATAAATAATTTATCATATATAGGATTTAAAAAAGAAAATGAAAAATCTTTCGTCCTTGTTACAATTACATGAAATATATTCTATTTGTTTTCCATTATTTGATACTTATAGTGTTTTTATTTTTCACATTCTGATGTTATTATTTTGTATATTATTTGCTTCGAAATCTTATCGATTCATTTACTAATTTGATTAGAACTTCAATGTGCGTAGAAAATTTATGTGTTCATATTGTTGAATAGTGAAAGATTACTTTAAAGAGTGTATTGTATATTTATAAAAACAGCGTTATGTCCTTAAATAATTTTATTGGCTAACATATATTCCCATTAATATAATTCTTACAAATATACCATACTTAATTTTAGAAGATAACTATACGTCTGATTTGATCAGTAATATATATATAAGTATTACGTTACTAGTGTAATGTAAACTTATATACGTAACTTATATATAAAAAAGTACCTCTGTAGTTAGAGGTACTTTTTAGAAATGGTCGAATCATACAATTTAATTTTTATGTTTTTTATTATTATTCTACGAGTATATATCGAATGATAAAAGACAAAAGGGGCTAGGCAAAGATTATAATATTTTTTAGGAGAGCAAAAAACAAATTTTTACATTTTCTTAACTTCGGCGTTGGCGTTTCGTTATTTCTTTAAGCATTAGAAATAGATTTATTATATATTTTCATTTTATTACATGTTAACTTGCTGGTCTGACACTAATTACATTGAAATATTATATAAAGTATATTTCTAATAATAACGAATTAAACTAAAATATACCTTTTTTTTGGCGCTTAGCTCTAATTTTTTTTTCTTGTGATAAATGGCGCTTATAAAATTATACACTAGACTTGTAACAATTTTGCTACGTAAGTATATGCACCTAGTACGTACAAACAACTTTACTCATGTTATCAATTATATTAATATAAAAAATGGTGAGACACTCATAAGCCATATTATTATTATTGTGAAAGTTGATAAGCAACAATCGTGTGGGCTAAGCGCCTTGAATTTGTCGCTAGCCCATATAAGTTTTAGCAGTGTCCAGTGGCGTAATTGTGGGGGGAAAGTGCCCCCTCTGAAAATTTTTTGAGAGATAAAGGTATAATTTTGCCCCCCCCCCCCTTCCCCAGATAATCCAACAGTACAAATAGCATCTTTTATTAATGAACTCTTATGGATATTATTTAACAATATTGGTACCTAGTACATGCTATCTACAATGTATGTTTATCTAAACCATGAAATGAGTTAATAGACTTATGTAAAATCAAACAATTAGATATAGTGTATAAAATACATACAATAAAAATATGTTTTAACTGGTGAGGGGGAGGGATGTCAGGGTTTTGGTAATAATAAATATATTATATATGCCCCCCCCTCTAGGTTTTTTTCCCAGTTACACCACTGACAGTGTCTCTTATATTTTTAAAAAAGGCTGACACGGTCGTGTCACACAAATACCGCGATTTCACCCGTTACACCCCTTTGCCTTGGTATCATCATTCGTTCGATTATGAATCGGGACGCCCGATAAATTAATCAAACCAGTTTTTGGAGTCGGCGATGTGCCCCGAAGCGCTCGCGGACGGTGCGATGATCGTTGCGAGCGACGGCAGCGCTTGTCTGCCTTCAGCCATCTTCGTGGTCCTTGTAATTCTGATATACTGATTGATTGTTACAATTCTGTCATATGACAATTGTTTCTTTTTTTTTTCTTTTCAAACCGTATATTGTTTTTTTCCTTTTATTGCTTATTATTATAATTAATAATAACAGGACATCATCGTTATTATTAAATTGTTCATTTAATTTAATAAACTAATATATTGATTTTTAATTAATAATTTATTTTCTATTTAATATATTTTTGTTTTAATAGTGTTTATTATTTTTAATTGTGTGTGTGTGTTGTCCCCTACTTTTATTACAGTTGTGTCGTTTGTTCCAAAAAATCTAAATTCTTGTCCTTACTAAATCTTATTAAAAAATGGTTAGAACAACACTAGCGCTAGTGCGATCGAAAGATCAAAATGTCGCTAAGCCCCTAAATCTGGCTTAGTCCTTTTTGCCTTTTACCACTCAATATGAAATATAAAGGTCGATTTGAATGAGTCTTACAACAAATCGCTACGTTATATTAAAGCATATATATTAGGTACATAGTTTTCATAATATAGTATCAAAATATTTAATAGTTTCTAAATGTTGAGTGTAAAGAGTATATTTAGACCTAAAAGATAACCATTATTATATTATACTATATTATTTATTTTTATTTATATTGCATGATTACTACTATATTATATAACATTATTATTTTTTCATCATGCTATAAAATTAAACACAGTATTTATATATTCAGAATAATCAAAAAAAAAAAATAATTTATCGCTAATCAAATAAATTATGATATTATAATAATGAGTTAATGCTTAGAGAAAGTATACATTTTTTATGGTAACTTGATATGAAAATATAACGATATTGTGTCCTTAATTTTTAAAGATTTTTATGAAATGTCTTACAAATACGAAATATGCAATAATCAAATGAAATTTCATATTTTGTACTTTTGTACTATTGTACGTACTGTCGCACGTCACGTGTGGGTTATGATAACAAAATGCGATACATTAGGGGTACACACGTGCAAAGTTATTATCGTTTTGTTTGCTGTCAGAAACGAAGGGAGATACACTTATATTACTATTATATCGACAATACAATATGGTAAATTTTCAAATGGAATTCGACCGTGTTGCACGAGTATACGCGATCTTTGGAAATCCACTGATGTCGTCGGTGGAATTATTATATGCAGTTGATCTCTTCTCTGGTTTCGGCTGAACGCTATATAGCCGGGAATTCGTAATGGGCTTATCGCGCGAGTATTAAATGAAATTACCGTATTATTTAAGGAGTCTAATTTTCATGGGCTTCAACGAAAAAGTTTTTCACCAAGTTCTAATTGAATTCGAAGAGAATCGCTAGCTGATGGGTGGTCGCGAACGGGGGAAAAATCGTTCAAGATATTCACCACTACCACACCGGGCACCGGTGGGGGGGGGGGATTTAATATTTTCCTAATTTACAGCCGGTTTTGGGTCTGTATAATAACCATGGTTAAAGAGAAAATAAAAATTCGTTGGTTTACTTCCTTAAACATTTATTTTTTTTTATTCAAAATATACTGTTTACCCCGGTTTTACTCTTTCTTATGCTTTGTTTTTATGACAATGAATAAATAAAGTAATTTCCCGTCTTGCCCAGTTCAAAATAAAAAATAAAAAAACTCGATAATGCCTTATTTTAAATAACCCCCTTGGCCTTTATATAAGCTTACACAAGCGATGCGCATCAAGTGCTTTTTGTAAGAGAATCTATTCTTAGAAGAAGAGAGGAGAATCTCGGAAAAAAAAATAATCTTTTTCCATTTTAACAACAATGACGCCACCATTTCTATCCTTGTTTAAATGTTGGACTTTTCCCGTTACAAATAGTCAACAATGATGGTGAAAATCCTTTATAACCTCGTCGAGAGAAGTTCGAATCAAGATTGATCGTTATCGTCTTTAAATCATTGTAATAAAATGTGTTCTAAAATAATGAGAAAAGCATCATTAAAAATTGATAGTAACAGTAACATAGTAAACATCTCTGCAGTTAACCTACAGCACAAATATTTGCCAGGAATTCGAAATTCCAGTTCGTTGCAGCAGAAGGGTTTCATCTTTGGCGAAAATATATTTGATGATATTCAAGGAAATCTATCTTCAAAGACACATCCCTTTTGCATAAACCACCTATTAACGAAAATATTTTTGAAATACCCAGTCAAAACAAAATGGCTTCAGGTACGTTTTACTCTTTTCATAGAAAATACCTCTTTATAATGGATGCTTATGGTTTAGTCTACTCAAAGCAACAATTCACTTCTGTGTGAGTTGTTTTTCGATGAAAAACTCAAAATAATGTTGGATATAGGTAGTTTTTCACCGTTAAATTATATGCACAAGAAAAAATTTCACTAATAAATAATACAAAAAAAAAATCTCCCTTGATTTCAGCCGAACCAACTCTCCTTCCTCTCGTGCATATCACAACCATTGTAAAAAAAACAACGTCTGACGACTTAATTTTACACCGTAAAATATTTTATACCCTATGGTCTATGATTGTAAATTACAACCTGTGACAGGGCAGCTGACAGCTGTGCCTCATTACCGGCAGTGCTGAAGTTATAATATATTTCAGCGCCTCCCCCCCCCCCCTCTGATGGCTAGGAGTTATTGTAAAATATTGTTCCCGCCGAGGGGTCCGCCAAATGTACATGTACGATATTGTATTCTAAACTGTTGCAGTATAGTTCGCGCGTGTTCGTATTATGTTCATATATATATATATATATATATATATATATATAGGGGAAGGACTGTAAAAGGAAGTGCGTATATGACGATTCCACCATGCGCACGTCATTCCTAACAATAATAATAATGTGTAATATATATATATACGTACATGTGTGTGTGTGTGTATGTGTGTATGTGTATACGAAAACAATATTTTACACGTGATATATACAGGGTGTCTTAAATGGGGTTATTGGACAAACTTCGAGAATAATCACTGACACTGTAAATGAAAGTTGAAACCTATTCACTTCTTGTGAATTTCGGACTTTTCAGTTTATTCAGGGTGTCTGTCGCGTTTAAATTATTGAAATGCTAAACAGATATCCTATACTTCAATATCTGCTCCAAAATCCCGAAATTTATGCGACATAAATCGCGAAACAGGGATTTTTATGGTCGACAAATCTCACGGTTGAATCCATTTTTCATTGAAATAATGATCATCGTATTAAATTTGTTTCGAGCCTGATAAAAGCTTACAACAAAAACCCTCTTACTATTCGTATTATGTAATTCAAACAGTAGGTTATTGAGCCAAAAGCTAAAAGTAACCCCAAATAGGTTGTCTGTCAGTTTTCAAATTTATTATAGTCTTATATTATTTATAACCTTAAACACTGTATAGTGCCTATACTATACTATAGTATAGGCTGTCAATCGTACGTGTGTTCTTAGGTCTTAAAATCAAGGAGCGTCACCTATTTAAACTGAATAAAGGTGCCATATTTCTGTTTCCATTTTACACACATAACAACTCTACGTTCACTTCTACATTGTGTTATTGGCATTAATTTTAGATTATACCGACCTATAACCAAACTTAAATGAAACAACATTATCCGTGTGATGATATAGGATTTGTACGATATTTTAATTTTCAAACCAGTCATGTGCTTTTTTTTTATTGTAATATTTTACACAATCATAACTTGCTTAAAAAAATAAAAATGTAGATGAAAAATCAACACAAGATAACATTATTAATATTCTTCACTACAATTTTTTAGTAGTTCAGTTTATTTTAACAATAAAGCTAACAACACAAGATTGATTTTACTTAACGCAGATTTACTACAATTATTACAATTATTATTGTATAGTGGAGATAAAACATGCGCTTTTGGCGTTCTCTTGATAGATTAAAATTATAAGAAACTGTATGTTTAATGTTATGGAATAATAAAATACCGTTTGAAATGATCGAATGAGAAAAAAAAATATCAAAAATAATGAACCATGATGAATATTTTTACTTATATCAGTAATATATTATGTATGACGGACCAAACGAACTCTTAATAGGAGGTACATTAGTATCAAAACAACACGGTCAACATAAACGATAGCGTTTTGTTTGTTTTTGTAATAAATAATTACGTTATGTTTTACGTTTTGCTTACGTTTTCGCCCGTCCTGACCCTGGGGTTGTTCCGAAAGTTGCTCGATACGAAAAACGCCAAAACACGCTGTATATACGTATGCACTCGCACGCATGCACCCAGTCATTATTTTCGTGCACGTGACTAATGCGCGCGTTCAGCAGCGGAGTCTAATACTTTCGAAACGACATGTGTGCGCGCACACGCAATGTGCATGGGGTGGCTGACACATTTTGTTCCTGGGCGAAATTATTAAATAGAATGTGAAACATTTGAGGTATTTTATTGCGTGCGCCCGCCGTGATAACAAAATCGACGCGACGCGTTCACATAAGTGCGCCCGAAGACTGACGATATAGGTTATTGACACATAATGGCGATGTTTTGACGAATCGCATCGTACGCCTGGCTTGCGATCATGAGTGGTGATTTTTTTTTTTTCTTAATTCTGTCGGTTGGTAGAGTGTATCTTGAAAAAAGGTATTGATACAGTTTTCAAAGTAATTTTCGGAATGTCCCATGAGAATTTATTAATTTAAAATATCATAGAACTAGTAAAAACGTTCTTCTTCTTTTTTATCTCTTTTAAATGCCATCAACAACAGTAAAATATATTTTTCATTTCATATTGTGTTGAAGAAAAATATAATACCTCTGAAACGTTTTATTTAGGTGTAAAAATGTCATAGGATTCCAAATTAATCAATTATAAGTACTGAGAAATTATATGAATAGAGTAATATGTCTGTGCACTGCTCAACTGCTTGTCTGAACTCTGACGACAACTTCTATAACCGAGTCGGATAATGGATTTGATTTTCAAACATCTGTTTTTAGTTTCAAGTACCATAAATATCTGTACCGTATGGGATATACCGTATATTTATTTATTCTCGCACAAGATTTAAACATGAATGAAATATCGAAAATATATAAATAATGCAATAAAATTGAGGGTGTTGAATAAATGGCTGTCTTTTTGTTAGTTATAGATGTCGGAGCAACACCCTGTTTCAGGCTTTCTGTCGTTCAGATGTGAGTTGTGTATGCGTTAGTACGTTTTATAAATCCTATATTATACGTTTATTAAATGGAGTAATTTACAAAGTAGCACGTTTTTTTTTTTAAATAACTATTATATTTTAAGTTAAAATCTATTTTTAGGAAATACCTATTAATATATATGGTTTATGATTTAAATATAATTAAAGTCACACATATATGTTTACTACTATCTATATTATATCAATCAAAGAAACTTTGTATATCATATTTATATATACATTAAATGCTATGTAAATTTTATGGATTAACCGTTGATAGACGACTAACAATAATAACAAGTAATAATTGGATATCAAAACAAAATGTTAAATTATTTTGTTCAGGTATACAATTGCATAGGTATGTATGCAGTACTGTAATAAACCTATTATATCTATTTCATGGGCATTTTAAAGACTCTGTTTAAATTAGTTTTAAGAAAGTTATTAGAACGATTATTATTAGAACACGATTAGAACAGTACATTTTTAGATCACCAACAGTGATCAAAAATATTAAGCAATTAAAAAAAAATAACAAATTTTCTAGTTGCCAAAAGAATAGTTTTTTAATTTATTACAAACATTGTATATAGGCAGTGTTGAGCAATATCTAGATAAATTGTCTAAATAAATTGTCAAGATAAATAATTAATTATTTTTAATCTTATTTATACAATAAACGAAATTACTTATCTGTTACATATGTAAAAACTTCTTAAAAATAATATTTATAGGTACAATTTAAATAATATAACTAAACATATATTTCAGTAACACAACTTTTAAAATAATACTATTTAATTATAAAGTTAATAAATTAATAATATTAATAAAGTTTTTTTCAATTTTAAATTTTTATTATTTTTAACTTTCAAGTTCATTTTTTCGATTTTTTTTTTGATAAATATACTCGTACTTAACGTTATATTTTAATAGTTGTGTTACTGCAATATATTTTTAGTTATTTTAGTTATAGTATTTAAATTATGCCTATAAGCATTATTTTTAAGAACTGTTTACATATTTAATAAAGACTGTTTAATTTATACTTTCTGGTGAATCTTACAATATTTGATTCCTAAGAAAGAGAAATAAATAATACAGATAATGGTTGAATTAATTTTTTAATATTTTAACTATACATTTTACTCCATTATAATTATTATATAAATTGTAATGAATTGTTTTATAAAATTATAAAAAACCAACAAAGAATGTACTATTTTTTTAAAGTAAATACTTATTTAATTTATTTATTGTATTTATTAAAAACCAAGTAATTTATTACTTATTTCCCATTCATAAATGAACGTAACATAAATATTTTTTGTTCATTATTTATATTAGAAGTACCTATTAAATCAAAGTTAATTTAATTTTAATTTAATTTTATATTTAAGTATACATTTATGTAAAAATAAAGTGTAAATTAATTAATAAATTAAAAAATAAAATGTTTTTTTTTTTTTTTTTTGTATCCAGATACCATAAATAGTATTTTTTTGTCTTTTAACTTCATCTAGATAAATTTTTAGTTATCTTTGTGCAACACTGTACATAGCATACCTAAAAAGATGTAAATGATGTTTGAAAAACACATAGTTTTGTTTAAATAGTTATAGTAATTATAGTATTGCGGTACGTAAAAAGTATTATATATTTCTTGTTTTTTTCAAACATTTTACCGTCTATAAACTGGTATATTTTTTATTATTGTATTTATTCATAATTTTTTAAGGTTCTTGGTCGATTTTTTATGAAAAATATACTCAAATATACTCCCAACGATATTTAAATCTTTCTAATTAATATAATAAAAATAAATACTATAATATAATAAATTACCATCATTTATAAAAAGATTAACTTACTTCTTTCGTTCGTTTTATTGCTGTTACTAGATATTATTGTAATTGGTTGCATTATTAATAACGCTTTGCAATGAATTATATTTATTAATTTTTATCGCCCTGCGAAAACAGTGAGTTAAGAAGTTCGCGTGCGGCATGTTAAATACCCACTGTGAAGATATTTCTGAATAATGTTTCCTGCTCGAAACGGTTTTCATAGGCTGACCATAATTGATAATTACACACCGTTTGATTCAACACACTTATTCAGTGAATTGGAGTGGATAAATTATCATTACGTCGTCGAGCCCTCGTACTTGTTATAACCCTTGCAGCCAGAGGGATTATAATCGTCGAATGGTTTTACTTCGACATTCCGCTTAAACTTTCCAGTGCTCTGGCTATAGATTTTGAACGCGGGCCACTTTGCGACCATCTGAGATTCAATACCAAGGCAAATATAGCCAATATATTCGATAAGTGAAAGTGATTTTCTTTTGATTTCTGTGCTCTAGCACGGGCTAGAAATATTTGACAGTAATATTATATATGTTTCTGATATATGATAGACATTCTATAAATAATATTGAGTTTGAAAATATGTTTGTGAATATTTTATATACAAAATGCTTGTGATTTTACAAAATACAAATCTACGATAGCTTCTAAAATACAAGTCAATGCCTATTGAATATTATAATTGAAATTCCGCAAAGCCGCCATTTTCGAGGGCAAACATTTTTTCTTGATAGAAACTTTTTGTTTACTAATAAATTTAATTTATTACCCTGAACTGATTTAAAACGTAGTTGTACTGTTTTTATACGGTTCTAGAATTCGTCCAAAGTGATTACAAGATGTATAAATATTTATTTTAATTATGTAAAATGTTTTTAAACCATAGATAAATTTTATGGAACACTTATTTTTTCTCGGTGAGTACCCAAAACATTTCAAGATAATCCCGAAATAAAAAATAAAAAGTTATTTAAATAGTATTATCAGTATACATACAATACATGTACCTATTAATTGTACCATCACTTTGGTAAATGTATTCAAGATATTTTTAATAGCGTGATAAAGATGTATCTGGATTTATCTGAAAACGTTTTTATAATAATAATAATAATATTCTAAAATTTTGTTCTACTGCATTATGCTTGTTTTTGACAGCAGTTATATAAATATGTGTGAAACGTTTGAAGTGTTGCTGTGCTCGTGCATTTCACTCTTTTCTTTCTTTTTTTATCCACCCTTACTCCTCATTTTCTTTCTCCCTTTCATGAATATTTGGCTAGCGTCACCGTCACTATCGTTGTGTGAACTTAACAATGCACCCCTATGGATTTTCCAAACTGACAAAACAGTCAAATATGTATGTGAGGGAGAAAAATATTATTTCCGACCACAATAGGTATTCACCGGTTGTAGTAGGTTAAATGAAAACGCATAAAATGCTCGCGTATACATTTATACACACTCGCACACATATAAATATAACATATATATATATCGACAGATGATCAAACCATTAAATTTAGATGGTTTTTATGGTCCTTTTTTTAATACTTGAAATCGATCATAATATTTAAATGTTAGGTACGTTGACTTAAATACGTTTATTTTGTTTTGAAGTGTTTGTTGGAAAATTGATTTAATTGGTTATAAACAAAGAAAAGCTGTTAACAGCTAAAATAAAACTTTTATTTTCCGGTATGGCGTATGGGTCATTTGAGTAGTGAAGCTGCTAACCTGGTCACTCGTTCACTGTTATTTTTTCACATAAATATTAGACAAGTTAGAATATTTCTTGGTCGTATAGCTGACACCATTATTTATACACTCGAGTATTTTGCTAATAATATATTTCTGGAGTCAATTGTTACTTTCAATAGTAAGTATATCTGAATAGAGTAAGGCTAAAAAAACTGACAATAAAAAAATTGAAACAAAGATGTAATTATTTTATGTTTTCAGAATTTAAATATAATAATAATGGAAAAACAGTATCTACAAATAATCCATATGTTAACATACGCAACTTCATTGAATATCGTTAATCAAGATACAAATATGATAAAATAGTATGATTGTACACCTCGAAGATCGTTAAAACATTTGATTTGAATTCCGTTATAAGTTTTTCGCGAGCACTCCGTTTCGTAAAAAAAGACGGCTAGCGGGTGGATACGAGAGAAAAACCAAAAAACCAAAAAAAAAAAA